>NC_086109.1:40895716-41100716 GCF_963921235.1 Mobula hypostoma
CCTTCACTCAGACTCAGAACGACGGTCCATCCTCACCCTCACTCAGACTCAGTACTGCAGTCCATCCTCACTCTCACTCAGACTCAGTACGACAGTCCATCCACAGCCCCACTCAAACTCGGTACTACAGTACATCCTCACCCTGACTCAGACTCGGTACTACAATCCATCCTCACTCTCACTCTGACTCTGTACGACAGTCCATACTCACTCTCACTCAGACTCAGTACTACAGTCCATCCGCACTCTCACTCAGACTCAGTACTACAGTCCATCCTCACCCTCACTCAGACTCAGTACTACACTCCATCCTCACTCTCACTCAGACTCAGTACTACACTCCATTCCCGCCATCACTCAGACTCAGTACTACAGTCCATCCTCACCCTCAGTCATACTCAGTACTGCAGTCCATCCTCACTCTCCCTCAGACTCAGTCCTACAGTCCATCCTCACTCTCACTCAGACTCAGAAGTACAGTCCATCCCCGCCTTCACTCAGACTCGGAACTACAGTCCATCCCCACTCAAACTCAGACTCAGTACTACACTCCATCCTCACTCTCACTCAGACTCAGTACTACAGTCCATCCTCACACTGACTCAGACTCCGTCCTACAATCCATCCTCACTCTCACTCTGACTCTTCACGACAGTCCATACTCACTCTCACTCAGACTCAGTACTGCAGTCCATCCTCACTCTCACTCAGACTCAGTTCTACAGTCCATCCTCACTCTCACTCAGACTCAGAAGTACAGTCCATCCCCGCCTTCACTCAGACTCGGAACTACAGTCCATCCCCACTCAAACTCAGACTCAGTACTACACTCCATCCTCAGTCTCACTCAGATTCAGTACTACAGTCCATCCTCACCCTGACTCAGACTCCGTCCTACAATCCATCCTCACTCTCACTCTGACTCTTCACGACAGTCCATACTCACTCTAACTCGGACTCAGTACGACAGTCCATCCTCACTCTCACTCAGACTCAGTTCTACAGTCCATCATCACTCTCACTCAGACGCGGAACTACAGTCCATCCCCACTCAAACTCAGACTGAGCACTACACTCCAACCTCACTCTCACTCAGACTCAGTACTACGGTCCATCCTCACCGTCACTCAGACTTAGTACTAAACTCCATCCTCACTCTCACTCAGATTCAGTACTACACTCCATTCCCGCCATCACTCAGACTCAGTACTACGGTCCATCTTCACTCTCACTCAGACTGAGTACTACACGCCATCCTCACTCTCACTCAGACTCAGGTCTACAGTCCATCTTCACTCTCACTCAGACTCAGTGCTACACGCCATCCTCACTCTCACTCAGACTCAGTACTACAGTCCATCCTCACTCTCACTCAGACTCAGTACTACAGTTCATCCCCAGTCTCACTCAGACTCAGTACTACAGTCCATCCTCACTCTCACTCAGACTCAGTACTACAGTCCATCCTCAGCCTCACTCAGACACGGTACTACAGTCCATCCTCACTCTCACTCAGACTCAGTACTACAGTGCATCCCCACCCTCACTCAGACTCAGTACTACACTCCATCCTCACTCTCACTCAGACTCAGTACTACAGTCCATCCCCACTCTCACTCAGACTCAGTACTACAGTCCATCCCCACTCTCACTCAGACTCAGTCCTACACTCCATCCTCAATCTCACTCTGACTCAGTACTACAGTCCATCCTCACTCTCACTCAGACTCAGTACTACAGTCCATTCCCACTCTCACTCAGACTCAGTACTACAGTCCATCCTCACTATCACTCAGACTCAGTACTACAGTCCATCCTCACTCTCACTTAGACTCTGTACTACACTCCATCCCCGCCTTCACTCAGACTCAGAACTACGGTCCATCCTCACCCTCACTCAGACTCAGTAATACAGTCCATCCTCACTCTCACTCAGAGTCTGTACTACAGTCCATCTTCACTCTCAGTCAGACTCAGTACTACACGCCATCCTCACTCTCACTCAGACTCATTGTTGCAGTCCATCCTCACTCTCACTCAGACTCAATACTACAGTCCATCCTCACCCTCACTCAGACTCAGTACTACGGTCAATCCTCACCCTCACTCAGACTCAGTACTACACTCCATCCTCACTCTCACTCAGATTCAGTACTACACTCCATTCCCGCCATCACTCAGACTCAGTACTACGATCCATCCTCACTCTCACTCAGACTCAGTACTACACTCAATTCTCACTCTCACTCAGACTCAGTACTACAGTCAATCCTCACTCTCACTCAGTCTCAGTACTACAGTCCATCCTCACTCTCACTCAGACTCAGTACTGCTGTCCATCCCCGCTCTCACCAGAATCAGTACTACACTCCATCCTCACTCTCACTACGACTCAGTACTACACTCCATCCTCACTCTCAGTCTCAGTTCTACAGTCCATCATCACTCTCACTCAGTCGCGGAACTACAGTCCATCCCCACTCTAACTCAGACTCCGTACTACACTCCATCCTCACTCTCACTCAGACTCAGTACTACAGTCCATCCTCTCTCTCACTCAGACTCAGTACTACACTCCATCCTCACTCTCACTCAGACTCAGTACTACAGTCCATATCCACTCTCACTCAGACTCAGTACTACAGTCCATCCTCACTCTGACTCAGAATCTGCACTACAGTCCATCCTCACTCTCACTCAGACTCAGTACTACACGCCATCCTCACACTCTCTCAGACTCATTGCTGCAGTCCATCCTCACTCTCACTCAGACTCAATACTACAGTCCATCCTCACCCTCACTCAGACTCAGTACTACGGTCCATCCTCACCCTCACTCAGACTCAGTACTACACTCCATCCTCACTCTCACTCAGACTCAGTACTACACTCCATTCCCGCCATCACTCAGACTCAGTACTACGGTCCATCCTCACTCTCACTCAGACTCAGTACTACACTCCATCCTCACTCTCAATCAGACTGAGTACTACACTCCATCCTCACTCTCACTGAGCCTCAGGTCTACAGTCCATCTTCACTCTCACTCAGAATCAGTGCGACACTACATCCTCACTCTCACTCAGACTCAGTACTACAGTCCATCCTCACTCTCACTCAGACTCAGTACTGCATTCAATCCTCAGTGTCACTCAGACTCAGTAGTACACGCCATCATCACTCTCTCTCAGACTCAGTACTGCACTCCATTCCCGCCATCACTCAGACTCAGTATTACAGTCCATCCTCACTCTCACTCAGACTCAGTACCACACTCCATCCTCACTCTCACTCAGACTCAGTACGATAGTCCATTCTCACTCTCACTCAGATTCAGTACAACAGTCCATCCTCACTCTCACTCAGACTCAGTACTGCAGTCCATCCTCACTCTCACTCAGGCGCAGTACTACAGTCCATCCCCACTCTCACTCAGACTCAGTACTACAGTCCATCCTCACCCTCACTCAAACTCGGTACTACATTCCATCCTCACCCTGACTCAGACTCGGTACTACAGTCCATCATCACTCTCACTCTGACTCTGTACGACAGTCCATACTCACTCTCACTTAGACTCAGTACAGCAGTCCATCCTCACTCTCACTCAGACTCAGTACTACAGTCCATCCTCGCCCTCACTCAGACTCAGTACTACACTCCTTCCTCACTCTCACTCCGACTCAGTTCTACAGTCCATCATCACTCTCAGTCAGATGCGGAACAACAGTCCATCCCCACTTTCACTCAGACTCAGTACTACAGTCCATCCTCACTCTCACTCAGACTCAGTACTATAGCCCATCCTCACTCTCACTCAGACTCAGTACCATACTCCATCCTCACTCTCAGTCAGACTCAGTACTACACTCCATCCTCACTCTCAGTCAGACTCAGTCCTACTGTCCATCCTCACTCTCTGTCAGACTCAGTACTATGGTCCATCCTCACTCTCTCTCAGACTCAGTACTACACCCCATCGCCGCCCTCACTCAGACTCAGTACTACGGTCCATCCTCACCTTCTCTCAGACTCAGAACTACAGTCCATCCCCGCCCACACTCAGACTCAGTACTACACTCCATCCTCAATCTCACTCAGACTAAGTACTACAGTCCATCCTCACCCTCACTCAGACTCAGTACTACCATCCATCCTCACACTCACTCTGACTCTGTACTACAGTCCATCCTCACTTCACTCAGACTCAGTACTACAGTCCATCCGCACTCTCACTCAGACTCAGTACGACAGTCCATCCTCACACTCACTCAGACTCAGTACTACACTCCATCCTCAATCTCACTCAGACTAAGTACTACAGTCCATCCTCACCCTCATTCACACTCAGTACTACCGTCCATCCTCACACTCACTCAGACTCACTCTTACACTCCATCCTCACTCTCACTGAGACTCAGTACTACACTCCATCCTCACTGTCACTCAGACTCAGTCCTGCAGTCCATCCTCACTCTCACTCAGACTCAGTACTACAGTCCATCCTTACCCTCACTCACACTCACTATTACACTCCATCCTCACTCTCACTGAGACTCAGTACTACACTCCATCCTCACTGTCACTCAGACTCAGTCCTGCAGTCCATCCTCACTCTCACTCAGACTCAGTACTACAGTCCATCCTCACTCTCACTCCGACGCAGAACTACAGTCCATCTCCACTCTCACTCAGACTCAGTACTACACTCCATCCTCACTCTCACTCAGACTCAGTACTACACTCCATCCTCACTCTTACTCAGACACAGTATTATGGTCCATAGTCACTCTCACTCAGACTCAATACCACACTCCATTCGCACTCTCACTCAGACTCACTATTACACTCATTCCCACTCTCACTCAGTCTCAGTACTACAGTCCATCCTCATTCTCACTCAGACTCATTACTACACTCCATCTTCACTCTCACTCAAACTCAGTACTACTGTCCATCCTAACCCTCACTCAGACTCTGTACCACACTCCATCCTCACTGTCACTCAGACTCAGTACTACAGTCCATCCTCACTCTCACTCTGATTAAATACTACACTCCACCTCACTCTCACTCAGACTCAGTACCACAGTCCATCCTCACTCTCACTCAGACTCAGTACTACAGTCCATCCCCACCCTCACTCAGACTCAGTGCTACAGTCCATCCCCACTCAAACTCAGACTCAGTACTACACTCCATCCTCACTCTCACACAGACTCAGTACTACGGTCCATCCTCACTCTCACTGAGACTCAGTACTAGGGTCCATCCTCACTCTCACTCAGACTCTGTACTACAGTCCATCCCCACTCTCGCTCAGACTCAGTACTACACTCCATCCTCACTCTCACTCTGACTCAATACTACAGTCCATCCTCACTCTCACTCAGACTCAGTACTACGCTCCATTCTCACCCTCACTCAGACTCAGTACTACAGTCCATCCACTCTCTGACTCAGACTTAGTACTACAGTCCATACTCACTCTCACTCAGACTCAGTACTACGGTCCATCCTCACCATCACTCAGACTCAGCGCTACAGTCCATCACCGCTTTCACTCAGACTTAGTCCTACGGTCCAACCTCACTATCACTCAGACTTAGTAATACAGTCCACCTCACTCTCACACAGACTCAGTA
Organism: Mobula hypostoma; assembly: GCF_963921235.1. Classification (NCBI taxonomy): domain Eukaryota; kingdom Metazoa; phylum Chordata; class Chondrichthyes; order Myliobatiformes; family Myliobatidae; genus Mobula; species Mobula hypostoma. Next base: position 40,901,362 of record NC_086109.1, read on the forward strand.
CTACGGTCCATCCTCACTCTCACTCAGATTCAGTACCACAGTCCATCCTCACTGTCAGTCAGACTCACTACTACAGTCCATCTTCACTCTCACTCAGACTCAGTACTGCACTCCATCCTCACCCTGACTGAGACTCGGTACTATAATCCATCCTCACTCTTACTCTGACTCAGTACTACACTCCATCCTCACTCTCACTCTGACTCACAACGACACTCCATCCACACTCTCACTCAGACTCTGTACTACAGTCCATCCTCACCCTCACTCTGACTCAGTACTACAGTCCATCCTCACTGTCACTCAGACTCAGTACTACACTCCATCCTCACTCTCACTCTGACTCAGTACTACACTCCATCCTCACTCTCACTCAGACTCAGTACTACACACCATTCCCGCCATCACTCAGACTCAGTACTACAGTCCATCCTCACCCTCAGTCACACTCAGTACTGCAGTCCATCCTCACTCTCACTCAGACTCAGTACTACAGTCCATCCTCACTGCACTCAGACTCCGTCCTACAATCCATCCTCACTCTCATTCTGACTCTTCACAACAGTCCATACTCACTCTCACTCAGACTCAGTACTACAGTCCATCCTCACCTTCACTCAGACTCAGTTCTACAGTCCATCCTCACTCTCACTCAGACTCAGTACCACTCTCCATCCTCACTCTCACTCAGACTCATTACTACAGTCCATCCTCACTCTCACTCAGACTCAGAAGTACAGACCATCCCCGCCTTCACTCAGACTCGGTACTACAGTCCATCCCCACTCGAACTCAGACTCAGTACTACACTCCATCCTCACTCTCACTCAGACTCAGTACTACAGTCCATCCTCACACTGACTCAGACTCCGTCCTACAATCCATCCTCATTCTCACTCTGACTCTTCACGACAGTCCATACTCACTCTCACTCAGACTCAGTACGACAGTCCATCCTCACTCTCACTCAGACTCAGTTCTACAGTCCATCATCACTCTCTCTCAGACGCCGAACTACAGTCCATCCCCACTCAAACTCAGACTCAGTACCACACTCCATCCTCACTCTCACTCAGACTCAGTACTACGGTCAATTCTCACCCTCACTCAGACTTAGTACTACACTCCATCTTCTCTCTCACTCAGATTCAGTACTACACTCCATTCCCGCCATCACACAGACTCAGTACTACGGTCCATCCTCACTCTCACTCAGACTCAGTGCTACACTCCATCCTCACTCTCACTCAGACTCAGTACTACAGTTCATCCTCACTCTCACTCAGACTCAGTTCTGCATTCCATCCTCAGTGTCACTCAGACTCAGTACTACACGCCATCCTCACTCTCACTCAGACTCTGTACTACAGTCCATCCTCACCCTCAGTCTGACTCAGTACTACAGTCCATCCTCACTGTCACTCAGACTCAGTACTACACTCCATCCTCACTCTCACTCTGACTCAGTACTACACTCCATCCTCACTCTCACTCAGACTCAGTACTACACACCATTCCCGCCATCACTCAGACTCAGTACTACAGTCCATCCTCACCCTCAGTCACACTCAGTACTGCAGTCCATCCTCACTCTCACTCAGACTCAGTACTACAGTCCATCCTCACTGCACTCAGACTCCGTCCTACAATCCATCCTCACTCTCATTCTGACTCTTCACAACAGTCCATACTCACTCTCACTCAGACTCAGTACTACAGTCCATCCTCACTCTCACTCAGACTCAGTTCTACAGTCCATCCTCACTCTCACTCAGACTCAGTACCACTCTCCATCCTCACTCTCACTCAGACTCATTACTACAGTCCATCCTCACTCTCACTCAGACTCAGAAGTACAGACCATCCCCGCCTTCACTCAGACTCGGTACTACAGTCCATCCCCACTCGAACTCAGACTCAGTACTACACTCCATCCTCACTCTCACTCAGACTCAGTACTACAGTCCATCCTCACTCTCACTCAGACTACGTCCTACAATCCATCTTCACTCTCACTCTGACTCTTCACGACAGTCCATCCTCACTCTCACTCAGACTCAGTACTACAGTCCATCCTCACTCTCACTCAGACTCAGTTCTACAGTCCATCATCACTCTCACTCAGACGCCGAACTACAGTCCATCCCCACTCAAACTCAGACTCAGTACCACACTCCATCCTCACTCTCACTCAGACTCAGTACTACGGTCAATTCTCACCCTCACTCAGACTTAGTACTACACTCCATCCTCTCTCTCACTCAGATTCAGTACTACACTCCATTCCCGCCATCACACAGACTCAGTACTACGGTCCATCCTCACTCTCACTCAGACTCAGTGCTACACTCCATCCTCACTCTCACTCAGACTCAGTACTACAGTCCATCCTCACTCTCACTCAGACTCAGTACTGCATTCCATCCTCAGTGTCACTCAGACTCAGTACTACACGCCATCCTCACTCTCACTCAGACTCATTACTGCAGTCCATCCTCACTCTCACTCAGACTCAATACTACAGTCCATCCTCACTCTCACTCAGACTCAGTACTACAGTTCATCCCCACTCTCACTCAGACTCAGTACTACACTCCATCCTCAATCTCACTCAGACTCAGTAATACAGTCCATCCTCACTCTCACTCAGACTCAGTGCTACAGTCTATCCCCGCCTTCAATCAGACTCGGAACTACAGTCCATCCCCACTCAAACTCAGACTCAGTACTACACTCCATCCTCACTCTCACTCAGACTCAGTACTACAGTCCATCCTCACTGTCACTCAGACTCAGTACTACACTCCATCCTCACTCTCACTCTGACTCAGTACTACTCTCCATCCTCACTCTCACGCAGACTCAGTACTACAGTCCATCCTCACCCTCACTCAGACGCGGAACTCCAGTCCATCCCCAGTCTCACTCAGACTCAGTACTACAGTCCATCCTCACTCTCACTCAGACTCAGTACTACAGTCCATCCTCATTCTCACTCAGACTCAGTACTACAATCCATCCTCACTCTCACTCAGACACAGTAGGACAGTCCATCATCACTCTCACTCAGACTCAGTACTACACTCCATACACACTCTCACTCACACTCACTATTACACTCCATCCTCACTCTCACTAAGACTCTGTACTACGGTCCATACTCACCCTTACTAAAACTCAGTCCTATGGACCATCCACACTCTCAGTCAGACTCAGTACTACAGTCCATCCTCACTCTCGATCAGACTCAGTAGTACAGTCCATCCCCACTGTCACTCAGACTCAGTACTACAGTCCATCCCCACCCTCAGTCACACTCAGAAATACAGTCCATCCTGACTCTCACTCAGACTCAGTACTACAGTCCATCCTCACTCTCACTCAGACTGAGAAGTACAGTCCATCCCCACCTTCACTCAGACTCAGAACGACGGTCCATCCTCACCCTCACTCTGACTCAGTACTGCAGTCCATCCTCACTCTAACTCAGACTCACGACTACACTCCATCCTCACTCTCACTCAGACTCAGTACTACAGTCCATCCTCACTCTCACTCAGATTCAGTAGTACAGTCCATTCTCACCCTCACTCAGACTCAGTACTACAGTCCATCCTAACTCTCACTCAGACTCAGTACCAATCTCCATCCTCACTCTGACTCAGACTCAGAAGTACAGTCCATCCCCGCCTTCACTCAGACTCGGAACTACGGTCCACCCTCACCCTCACTCAGACTCTGTACTACACTCCATCCTCACTCTCACTCAGACTCACTACTACAGTCCATCCTCACTCTCATTCCGACTCCGTACTACAGTCCATCCTTACTGTCACTCAGACTCTGTACTACACTCCATCCTAACTCTCAGTCAGACTCAGTGCTACAGTCCATCCTCACTCTCACTCGGACACAGTACAACAGTCCATCCTCACTCTCACTCAGACTCAGTACTGCCGTCCATCCTCACTCTCACTCAGACTCAGTACAACACTCCGTCCTCGATCTCACTCAGACTAAGTACTACAGTCCATCCTCACCCTCACTCAGACGCAGTACTACCGTCAATCCTCACTCTCACTCAGACTCAGTCCTACAGTCCATCCTTACCCTCACTCAGAATCACTATTACCCTCCATCCTCACTCTCACTGAGACTCAGTACAACACTCCAGCCTCATTCTCACTCAGACTCAGTACGACAGTCCATCCTCACTCTCACTCAGACTCAGTAATATGGTCCATACTCACTCTCATTCAGACTGAGTACCACACTCCATTCTCACTCTCACTCAGACTCAGTACTACAGTCCATCCTCACTCTCTGTCAGACTCTGTACTATGGTCCATCCTCACTCTCACTCAGACTCAGGACCACACTCCATCCTCACTCTCAGTCAGACTCAGTACTACACTCCATCCTCACTCTCATCAGACTCAGTCCTACTGTCCATCCTCACTCTCTCTCAGACTCAGTACTACACTCCATCGCCGCCCTCACTCAGACTCAGTACTACGGTCCATCCTCACCTTCACTCAGACTCAGAACTACAGTCCATCCCCGCCCACATTCAGACTCAGTACTATACTCCATCCTCAATCTCACTCAGACTAAGTACTACAGTCCATCCTCACCCTCACTCAGACTCAGTACTACCATCCATCCTCACACTCACTCAGACTCAGTACTACCATCCATCCTCACACTCACTCTGACTCAGTACTACAGTCCATCCTTACCCTCACTCAGACTCACTATTACACTCCATCCTCACCCTCACTGAGACTCAGTACTACACTCCATCCTCACTCTCACTCAGTCTCAGTACTGCAGGCCATCCTCACTCTCACTCAGACTCAGTACTACTGTCCATCCGCACTCTCACTCAGACTCAGTACGACAGTCCATCCTCACTCTCACTCAGACTCAGTCCTACAGTCCATCCTTAGTCTCACTCAGACTCACTATTACACTCCATCCTCACCCTCACTGAGACTCAGTACTACACTCCATCCTCACTCTCACTCAGTCTCAGTACTGCAGTCCATCCTCACTCTCACTCAGACTCAGTTCTACAGTCCATCCGCACTCTCACTCAGACTCAGTACTACAGTCCATCCTCACCCTCACTCAGACGCAGTACGACAGTCCATCCTCACTCTCACTCAGACTCATTAATATGGTCCATACTCACTCTCATTCAGACCGAGCACCACACTCCATTCTCACTCTCACTCAGACTCAGTACTACAGTCCATCCTCACTCTCACTCAGACTCAGTACTATGGTCCATCCTCACTCTCAGTCAGACTCAGTACTACGATCGATCCCCACTCTCACTCAGTCTCAGTACTACAGTCCATCCTCACTCTCACTCAGACTCAGTACTGCACTCCATCCACAATCTCACTCAGACTCAGTACTACAGTCCATCCTCACTATCACTCAGACTCAGTACTACGATCCATCCTCACTCTCACTTAGACTCAGTACTACAGTCCATCTTCACTCTCACTCAGACTCTGTACTACAGTCCATCCTCACTCTCACTCAGACTGACTACTACAGTCCATCCTCACTCTCACTCCGACTCAGTACTACAGTCCATCCTTACTGTCACTCAGACTCAGTACTACACTCCATCCTCACTCTCACTCTGACTCAGTAATACACTCCATCCTAGCTCTGAGTCAGACTCAGTACTACAGTCCATCCTCACTCTCACTCGGACACAGTACAACAGTCCATCCTCACTCTCACTCAGACTCAGTACTGCCGTCCATCCTCACTCTCACTCAGACTCAGTACAACACTCCATCCTCGATCTCACTCAGACTAAGTACTACAGTCCATCCTCACTCTCACTCAGACTCAGGACCACAGTCCATCTTCACTCTCACTCAGACTCAGTCCTACACTCCATCCTCACTCTCACTCAGACTCATTACTACAGTCCATCGTCACTCTCACTCAGACTCAATACTACAGTCCATCCTCACTCTCACTCAGACTCAGTACTACAGTCCATCCTCACTGTCACTCAGACTCAGTACTGCATTCCATCCCCACTCTCACTCAGACTCAGTACTACACTCCAGCCCCGCCCTCTCTCAGACTCAGTACTACGGTCCATCCTCACCCTCACTCAGACTCAGTACTACACTCCATCCTCACTCTCACTCAGACTCACTACTACAGTCCATCCTCACTCTCATTCCGACTCCGTACTACAGTCCATCCTTACTGTCACTCAGACTCTGTACTACACTCCATCCTAACTCTCAGTCAGACTCAGTGCTACAGTCCATCCTCACTCTCACTCGGACACAGTACAACAGTCCATCCTCACTCTCACTCAGACTCAGTACTGCCGTCCATCCTCACTCTCACTCAGACTCAGTACAACACTCCGTCCTCGATCTCACTCAGACTAAGTACTACAGTCCATCCTCACCCTCACTCAGACGCAGTACTACCGTCCATCCTCACTCTCACTCAGAGTCAGTCCTACAGTCCATCCTTACCCTCACTCAGAATCACTATTACCCTCCATCCTCACTCTCACTGAGACTCAGTACAACACTCCATCCTCATTCTCACTCAGACTCAGTACGACAGTCCATCCTCACTCTCACTCAGACTCAGTAATATGGTCCATACTCACTCTCATTCAGACTGAGTACCACACTCCATTCTCACTCTCACTCAGACTCAGTACTACAGTCCATCCTCACTCTCTGTCAGACTCTGTACTATGGTCCATCCTCACTCTCACTCAGACTCAGGACCACACTCCATCCTCACTCTCAGTCAGACTCAGTACTACACTCCATCCTCACTCTCATCAGACTCAGTCCTACTGTCCATCCTCACTCTCTCTCAGACTCAGTACTACACTCCATCGCCGCCCTCACTCAGACTCAGTACTACGGTCCATCCTCACCTTCACTCAGACTCAGAACTACAGTCCATCCCCGCCCACATTCAGACTCAGTACTATACTCCATCCTCAATCTCACTCAGACTCAGTACTACCATCCATCCTCACACTCACTCAGACTCAGTACTACCATCCATCCTCACACTCACTCTGACTCAGTACTACAGTCCATCCGCACTCTCACTCAGACTCAGTACGACAGTCCATCCTCACTCTCACTCAGACTCAGTCCTACAGTCCATCCTTACCCTCACTCAGACTCACTATTACACTCCATCCTCACCCTCACTGAGACTCAGTACTACACTCCATCCTCACTCTCACTCAGTCTCAGTACTGCAGTCCATCCTCACTCTCACTCAGACTCAGTTCTACAGTCCATCCGCACTCTCACTCAGACTCAGTACTACAGTCCATCCTCACCCTCACTCAGACGCAGTACGACAGTCCATCCTCACTCTCACTCAGACTCATTAATATGGTCCATACTCACTCTCATTCACACCGAGCACCACACTCCATTCTCACTCTCACTCAGACTCAGTACTACAGTCCATCCTCACTCTCACTCAGACTCAGTACTATGGTCCATCCTCACTCTCAGTCAGACTCAGTACTACGATCGATCCCCACTCTCACTCAGTCTCAGTACTACAGTCCATCCTCACTCTCACTCAGACTCAGTACTGCACTCCATCCACAATCTCACTCAGACTCAGTACTACAGTCCATCCTCACTATCACTCAGACTCAGTACTACGATCCATCCTCACTCTCACTTAGACTCAGTACTACAGTCCATCCTCACTCTCACTCAGACTCTGTACTACAGTCCATCCTCACTCTCACTCAGACTGACTACTACAGTCCATCCTCACTCTCACTCCGACTCAGTACTACAGTCCATCCTTACTGTCACTCAGACTCAGTACTACACTCCATCCTCACTCTCACTCTGACTCAGTAATACACTCCATCCTAGCTCTGAGTCAGACTCAGTACTACAGTCCATCCTCACTCTCACTCGGACACAGTACAACAGTCCATCCTCACTCTCACTCAGACTCAGTACTGCCGTCCATCCTCACTCTCACTCAGACTCAGTACAACACTCCATCCTCGATCTCACTCAGACTAAGTACTACAGTCCATCCTCACCCTCACAGACTCAGTACTACCGTCCATCCCCACTCTCACTCAGACTCAGTCCTACAGTCCATCCTTACCCTCACTCAGATTCACTATTACACTCCATCCTCACTCTCACTGAGACTCAGTACAACACTCCATCCTCACTCTCACTCAGACTCAGTACGACAGTCCATCCTCACTCTCACTCAGACTCAGTAATATGGTCCATCCTCACTCTCACTCAGACTCAGTACCACACTCTATCCTCACTCTCAGTCAGACTCAGTCCTATGGTCCATCCTCACTCTCTCTCAGACTCAGTACTACAGTCCATCCGCACTCTCACTCAGACTCAGTACTACAGTCCATTCTCACTCTCACTCTGACTGACTACTACACTCCATCCTCACTCTCACTCAGACTCAGGACCACAGTCCATCTTCACTCTCACTCAGACTCAGTCCTACACTCCATCCTCACTCTCACTCAGACTCATTACTACAGTCCATCCTCACTCTCACTCAGACTCAATACTACAGTTCATCCTCTCTCTCACTCAGACTCAGTACTACAGTCAATCCTCACTGTCACTCAGACTCAGTACTGCATTCCATCCCCACTCTCACTCAGACTCAGTACTACACTCCAGCCCCGCCCTCTCTCTGACTCAGTACTACGGTCCATCCTCACCCTCACTCAGACTCAGTACTACGCTCCATCCTCACTCTCACTCAGACTCTGTACTACACTCCATCCTCACTCTCACTCTGACTCAGTACTACACTCCATCCTAACTCTCAGTCAGACTCAGTGCTACAGTCCATCCTCACTCTCACTCGGACACAGTACAACAGTCCATCCTCACTCTCACTCAGACTCAGTACTGCCGTCCATCCTCACTCTCACTCAGACTCAGTACAACACTCCATCCTCGATCTCAATCAGACTAAGTACTACAGTCCATCCTCACCCTTAATCAGACTCAGTACTACCGTCCATCCTCACTCTGACTCAGACTCAGTCCTACAGTCCATCCTTACCCTCACTCAGAATCACTATTACACTCCATCCTCACTCTCACTGAGACTCAGAACAACACTCCATCCTCACTCTCACTCAGACTCAGTACGACAGTCCATCCTCACTCTCACTCAGACTCAGTAATATGGTCCATACTCACTCTCATTCAGACTGAGTACCACACTCCATTCTTACTCTCACTCAGACTCAGTACTACAGTCCATCCTCACTCTCAGTCAGACTCAGTACTATGGTCCATCCTCACTCTCACTCAGACTCAGTACCACACTCTATCCTCACTCTCTGTCAGACTCAGTACTACACTCCATCGTCACTCTCAGTCAGACTCAGTCCTATGGTCCATCCTCACTCTCTCTCAGACTCAGTACTACAGTCCATCCGCACTCTCACTCAGACTCAGTGCTACAGTCCATCCTCACTCTCACTCAGACTGACTACTACACTCCATCCTCACTCTCACTCAGACTCAGGACCACAGTCCATCTTCACTCTCACTCAGACTCAGTCCTACACTCCATCCTCACTCTCACTCAGACTCATTACTACAGTCCATCGTCACTCTCACTCAGACTCAATACTACAGTCCATCCTCACTCTCACTCAGACTCAGTACTACAGTCCATCCTCACTGTCACTCAGACTCAGTACTGCATTCCATCCCCACTCTCACTCAGACTCAGTACTACACTCCAGCCCCGCCCTCTCTCAGACTCAGTACTACGGTCCATCCTCACCCTCACTCAGACTCAGTACTACACTCCATCCTCACTCTCACTCAGACTCACTACTACAGTCCATCCTCACTCTCATTCCGACTCCGTACTACAGTCCATCCTTACTGTCACTCAGACTCTGTACTACACTCCATCCTAACTCTCAGTCAGACACAGTGCTACAGTCCATCCTCACTCTCACTCGGACACAGTACAACAGTCCATCCTCACTCTCACTCAGACTCAGTACTGCCGTCCATCCTCACTCTCACTCAGACTCAGTACAACACTCCGTCCTCGATCTCACTCAGACTAAGTACTACAGTCCATCCTCACCCTCACTCAGACGCAGTACTACCGTCCATCCTCACTCTCACTCAGACTCAGTCCTACAGTCCATCCTTACCCTCACTCAGAATCACTATTACCCTCCATCCTCACTCTCACTGAGACTCAGTACAACACTCCATCCTCATTCTCACTCAGACTCAGTACGACAGTCCATCCTCACTCTCACTCAGACTCAGTAATATGGTCCATACTCACTCTCATTCAGACTGAGTACCACACTCCATTCTCACTCTCACTCAGACTCAGTACTACAGTCCATCCTCACTCTCTGTCAGACTCTGTACTATGGTCCATCCTCACTCTCACTCAGACTCAGGACCACACTCCATCCTCACTCTCAGTCAGACTCAGTACTACACTCCATCCTCACTCTCATCAGACTCAGTCCTACTGTCCATCCTCACTCTCTCTCAGACTCAGTACTACACTCCATCGCCGCCCTCACTCAGACTCAGTACTACGGTCCATCCTCACCTTCACTCAGACTCAGAACTACAGTCCATCCCCGCCCACATTCAGACTCAGTACTATACTCCATCCTCAATCTCACTCAGACTAAGTACTACAGTCCATCCTCACCCTCACTCAGACTCAGTACTACCATCCATCCTCACACTCACTCAGACTCAGTACTACCATCCATCCTCACACTCACTCTGACTCAGTACTACAGTCCATCCTTACCCTCACTCAGACTCACTATTACACTCCATCCTCACCCTCACTGAGACTCAGTACTACACTCCATCCTCACTCTCACTCAGTCTCAGTACTGCAGGCCATCCTCACTCTCACTCAGACTCAGTACTACAGTCCATCCGCACTCTCACTCAGACTCAGTACGACAGTCCATCCTCACTCTCACTCAGACTCAGTCCTACAGTCCATCCTTACCCTCACTCAGACTCACTATTACACTCCATCCTCACCCTCACTGAGACTCAGTACTACACTCCATCCTCACTCTCACTCAGTCTCAGTACTGCAGTCCATCCTCACTCTCACTCAGACTCAGTTCTACAGTTCATCCGCACTCTCACTCAGACTCAGTACTACAGTCCATCCTCACCCTCACTCAGACGCAGTATGACAGTCCATCCTCACTCTCACTCAGACTCATTAATATGGTCCATACTCACTCTCATTCAGACCGAGCACCACACTCCATTCTCACTCTCACTCAGACTCAGTACTACAGTCCATCCTCACTCTCACTCAGACTCAGTACTATGGTCCATCCTCACTCTCACTCAGACTCAGGACCACACTCCATCCTCACTCTCAGTCAGACTCAGTACTACACTCCATCCTCACTCTCAGTCAGACTCAGTCCTACTGTCCATCCTCACTCTCAGTCAGACTCAGTACTATGGTCCATCCTCACTCTCTCTCAGACTCAGTACTACATTCCATCGCCGCCCTCACTCAGACTCAGTACTACACTCCATCCTCAATCTCACTCAGACTAAGTACTACAGTCCATCCTCACCCTCACTCAGACGCAGTACTACCGTCCATCCTCACTCTCACTCAGACTCAGTCCTACAGTCCATCCTTACCCTCACTCAGAATCACTATTACCCTCCATCCTCACTCTCACCGAGACTCAGTACAACACTCCATCCTCATTCTCACTCAGACTCAGTACTACACTCCATCCTCAATCTCACTCAGACTAAGTACTACAGTCCATCCTCACCCTCACTCAGACTCAGTACTACCGTCCTTCCTCACACTCAATCTGACTCAGTACTACAGTCCATCGTTACCCTCACTCAGACTCACTATTACACTCCATCCTCACCCTCACTGAGACTCAGTACTACACTCCATCCTCACTCTCACTCAGTCTCAGTACTGCAGTCCATCCTCACTCTCAGTCAGACTCAGTACTACAGTCCATCCGCACTCTCACTCAGACTCAGTACGACAGTCCATCCTCACCCTCATTCAGACTCAGTACTACTGTCCATCCTCACACTCATTATACTCAGTACTACCATCCATCCTTACTCTCACTCAGACTCACTACTACAGTCCATCCGCATTCTCACACAGACTCAGTACGACAGTCCATCCTCACTCTCACTCTGACTCAGTACTACACTCCATCCTAACTCTCAGTCAGAATCAGTGCTACAGTCCATCCTCACTCTCACTGGGACACAGTACAACAGTCCATCCTCACTCTCACTCAGACTCAGTACTGCCGTCCATCCTCACTCTCACTCAGACTCAGTACAACACTCCGTCCTCGATCTCACTCAGACTAAGTACTACAGTCCATCCTCACCCTCACTCAGACGCAGTACTACCGTCCATCCTCACTCTCACTCAGACTCAGTCCTACAGTCCATCCTTACCCTCACTCAGAATCACTATTACCCTCCATCCTCACTCTCACTGAGAGTACAACAGTCCATCCTCATTCTCACTCAGACTCAGTACGACAGTCCATCCTCACTCTCACTCAGACTCAGTAATATGGTCCATACTCACTCTCATTCAGACTGAGTACCACACTCCATTCTTATTCTCACTCAGACTCAGGACCACACTCCATCCTCACTCTCAGTCAGACTCTGTACTACACTCCATCCTCACTCTCAGTCAGACTCAGTCCTACTGTCCATCCTCACTATCAGTCAGACTCAGTACTATGGTCCATCCTCACTCTCTCTCAGACTCAGTACTACATTCCATCGCCGCCCTCACTCAGACTCAGTACTACGGTCCATCCTCACCTTCACTCAGACTCAGAACTACAGTCCATCCCCGCCCACACTCAGACTCAGTACTACACTCCATCCTCACACTCACTCTGACTCAGTACTACAGTCCATCGTTACCCTCACTCAGACTCACTATTACACTCCATCCTCACCCTCACTGAGACTCAGTACTACACTCCATCCTCACTCTCACTCAGTCTCAGTTCTGCAGTCCATCCTCACTCTCAGTCAGACTCAGTACTACAGTCCATCCTTACCCTCACTCAGACTCACTATTACACTCCATCCTCACCCTCACTGAGACTCAGTACTACACTCCATCCTCACTCTCACTCAGTCTCAGTACTGCAGGCCATCCTCACTCTCACTCAGACTCAGTACTACAGTCCATCCGCACTCTCACTCAGACTCAGTACGACAGTCCATCCTCACTCTCACTCAGACTCAGTCCTACAGAACATCCTTACCCTCACTCAGACTCACTATTACACTCCATCCTCACCCTCACTGAGACTCAGTACTACACTCCATCCTCACTCTCACTCAGTCTCAGTACTGCAGTCCATCCTCACTCTCACTCAGACTCAGTTCTACAGTCCATCCGCACTCTCACTCAGACTCAGTACTACAGTCCATCCTCACCCTCACTCAGACGCAGTACGACAGTCCATCCTCACTCTCACTCAGACTCATTAATATGGTCCATACTCACTCTCATTCAGACTGAGCACCACACTCCATTCTCACTCTCACTCAGACTCAGTACTACAGTCCATCCTCACTCTCACTCAGACTCAGTACTATGGTCCATCCTCACTCTCACTCAGACACAGGACCACACTCCATCCTCACTCTCAGTCAGACTCAGTACTACACTCCATCCTCACTCTCAGTCAGACTCAGTCCTACTGTCCATCCTCACTCTCAGTCAGACTCAGTACTATGGTCCATCCTCACTCTCTCTCAGACTCAGTACTACATTCCATCGCCGCCCTCACTCAGACTCAGTACTACACTCCATCCTCAATCTCACTCAGACTAAGTACTACAGTCCATCCTCACCCTCACTCAGACGCAGTACTACAGTCCATCCTCACTCTCACTCAGACTCAGTCCTACAGTCCATCCTTACCCTCACTCAGAATCACTATTACCCTCCATCCTCACTCTCACCGAGACTCAGTACAACACTCCATCCTCATTCTCACTCAGACTCAGTACGACAGTCCATCCTCACTCTCACTCAGACTCAGTAATATGGTCCATACTCACTCTCATTCAGACTGAGTACCACACTCCATTCTCACTCTCACTCAGACTCAGTACTACAGTCCATCCTCACTCTCACTCAGACTCAGTACTATGGTCCATCCTCATTCTCACTCAGACTCAGGACCACACTCCATCCTCACTCTCAGTCATACTCAGTACTACACTCCATCCTCACTCTCAGTCAGACTCAGTCCTACTGTCCATCCTCACTCTCAGTCAGACTCAGTACTATGGTCCATCCTCACTCTCTCTCAGACTCAGTACTACATTCCATCGCCGCCCTCACTCAGACTCAGTACTACGGTCCATCCTCACCTTCACTCAGACTCAGAACTACAGTCCATCCCCGCCCACACTCAGACTCAGTACTACACTCCATCCTCAATCTCACTCAGACTAAGTACTACAGTCCATCCTCACCCTCACTCAGACTCAGTACTACCATCCTTCCTCACACTCAATCTGACTCAGTACTACAGTCCATCCTTACCCTCACTCAGACTCACTATTACACTCCATCCTCACCCTCACTGAGACTCAGTACTACACTCCATCCTCACTCTCACTCAGACTCAGGACCACAGTCCATCTTCACTCTCACTCAGACTCAGTCCTACACTCCATCCTCACTCTCACTCAGACTCATTACTACAGTCCATCGTCACTCTCACTCAGACTCAATACTACAGTCCATCCTCAGTCTCACTCAGACTCAGTACTACAGTCCATCCTCACTGTCACTCAGACTCAGTACTGCATTCCATCCCCACTCTCACTCAGACTCAGTACTACACTCCAGCCCCGCCCTCTCTCAGACTCAGTACTACGGTCCATCCTCACCCTCACTCAGACTCTGTACTACACTCCATCCTCACTCTCACTCAGACTCACTACTACAGTCCATCCTCACTCTCATTCCGACTCCGTACTACAGTCCATCCTTACTGTCACTCAGACTCTGTACTACACTCCATCCTAACTCTCAGTCAGACTCAGTGCTACAGTCCATCCTCACTCTCACTCGGACACAGTACAACAGTCCATCCTCACTCTCACTCAGACTCAGTACTGCCGTCCATCCTCACTCTCACTCAGACTCAGTACAACACTCCGTCCTCGATCTCACTCAGACTAAGTACTACAGTCCATCCTCACCCTCACTCAGACGCAGTACTACCGTCAATCCTCACTCTCACTCAGACTCAGTCCTACAGTCCATCCTTACCCTCACTCAGAATCACTATTACCCTCCATCCTCACTCTCACTGAGACTCAGTACAACACTCCAGCCTCATTCTCACTCAGACTCAGTACGACAGTCCATCCTCACTCTCACTCAGACTCAGTAATATGGTCCATACTCACTCTCATTCAGACTGAGTACCACACTCCATTCTCACTCTCACTCAGACTCAGTACTACAGTCCATCCTCACTCTCTGTCAGACTCTGTACTATGGTCCATCCTCACTCTCACTCAGACTCAGGACCACACTCCATCCTCACTCTCAGTCAGACTCAGTACTACACTCCATCCTCACTCTCATCAGACTCAGTCCTACTGTCCATCCTCACTCTCTCTCAGACTCAGTACTACACTCCATCGCCGCCCTCACTCAGACTCAGTACTACGGTCCATCCTCACCTTCACTCAGACTCAGAACTACAGTCCATCCCCGCCCACATTCAGACTCAGTACTATACTCCATCCTCAATCTCACTCAGACTAAGTACTACAGTCCATCCTCACCCTCACTCAGACTCAGTACTACCATCCATCCTCACACTCACTCAGACTCAGTACTACCATCCATCCTCACACTCACTCTGACTCAGTACTACAGTCCATCCTTACCCTCACTCAGACTCACTATTACACTCCATCCTCACCCTCACTGAGACTCAGTACTACACTCCATCCTCACTCTCACTCAGTCTCAGTACTGCAGGCCATCCTCACTCTCACTCAGACTCAGTACTACTGTCCATCCGCACTCTCACTCAGACTCAGTACGACAGTCCATCCTCACTCTCACTCAGACTCAGTCCTACAGTCCATCCTTAGTCTCACTCAGACTCACTATTACACTCCATCCTCACCCTCACTGAGACTCAGTACTACACTCCATCCTCACTCTCACTCAGTCTCAGTACTGCAGTCCATCCTCACTCTCACTCAGACTCAGTTCTACAGTCCATCCGCACTCTCACTCAGACTCAGTACTACAGTCCATCCTCACCCTCACTCAGACGCAGTACGACAGTCCATCCTCACTCTCACTCAGACTCATTAATATGGTCCATACTCACTCTCATTCAGACCGAGCACCACACTCCATTCTCACTCTCACTCAGACTCAGTACTACAGTCCATCCTCACTCTCACTCAGACTCAGTACTATGGTCCATCCTCACTCTCAGTCAGACTCAGTACTACGATCGATCCCCACTCTCACTCAGTCTCAGTACTACAGTCCATCCTCACTCTCACTCAGACTCAGTACTGCACTCCATCCACAATCTCACTCAGACTCAGTACTACAGTCCATCCTCACTATCACTCAGACTCAGTACTACGATCCATCCTCACTCTCACTTAGACTCAGTACTACAGTCCATCTTCACTCTCACTCAGACTCTGTACTACAGTCCATCCTCACTCTCACTCAGACTGACTACTACAGTCCATCCTCACTCTCACTCCGACTCAGTACTACAGTCCATCCTTACTGTCACTCAGACTCAGTACTACACTCCATCCTCACTCTCACTCTGACTCAGTAATACACTCCATCCTAGCTCTGAGTCAGACTCAGTACTACAGTCCATCCTCACTCTCACTCGGACACAGTACAACAGTCCATCCTCACTCTCACTCAGACTCAGTACTGCCGTCCATCC
Organism: Mobula hypostoma; assembly: GCF_963921235.1. Classification (NCBI taxonomy): domain Eukaryota; kingdom Metazoa; phylum Chordata; class Chondrichthyes; order Myliobatiformes; family Myliobatidae; genus Mobula; species Mobula hypostoma. Next base: position 40,918,442 of record NC_086109.1, read on the forward strand.
TCACTCTCACTCAGACTCAGTACAACACTCCATCCTCGATCTCACTCAGACTAAGTACTACAGTCCATCCTCACTCTCACTCAGACTCAGGACCACAGTCCATCTTCACTCTCACTCAGACTCAGTCCTACACTCCATCCTCACTCTCACTCAGACTCATTACTACAGTCCATCGTCACTCTCACTCAGACTCAATACTACAGTCCATCCTCACTCTCACTCAGACTCAGTACTACAGTCCATCCTCACTGTCACTCAGACTCAGTACTGCATTCCATCCCCACTCTCACTCAGACTCAGTACTACACTCCAGCCCCGCCCTCTCTCAGACTCAGTACTACGGTCCATCCTCACCCTCACTCAGACTCAGTACTACACTCCATCCTCACTCTCACTCAGACTCACTACTACAGTCCATCCTCACTCTCATTCCGACTCCGTACTACAGTCCATCCTTACTGTCACTCAGACTCTGTACTACACTCCATCCTAACTCTCAGTCAGACTCAGTGCTACAGTCCATCCTCACTCTCACTCGGACACAGTACAACAGTCCATCCTCACTCTCACTCAGACTCAGTACTGCCGTCCATCCTCACTCTCACTCAGACTCAGTACAACACTCCGTCCTCGATCTCACTCAGACTAAGTACTACAGTCCATCCTCACCCTCACTCAGACGCAGTACTACCGTCCATCCTCACTCTCACTCAGAGTCAGTCCTACAGTCCATCCTTACCCTCACTCAGAATCACTATTACCCTCCATCCTCACTCTCACTGAGACTCAGTACAACACTCCATCCTCATTCTCACTCAGACTCAGTACGACAGTCCATCCTCACTCTCACTCAGACTCAGTAATATGGTCCATACTCACTCTCATTCAGACTGAGTACCACACTCCATTCTCACTCTCACTCAGACTCAGTACTACAGTCCATCCTCACTCTCTGTCAGACTCTGTACTATGGTCCATCCTCACTCTCACTCAGACTCAGGACCACACTCCATCCTCACTCTCAGTCAGACTCAGTACTACACTCCATCCTCACTCTCATCAGACTCAGTCCTACTGTCCATCCTCACTCTCTCTCAGACTCAGTACTACACTCCATCGCCGCCCTCACTCAGACTCAGTACTACGGTCCATCCTCACCTTCACTCAGACTCAGAACTACAGTCCATCCCCGCCCACATTCAGACTCAGTACTATACTCCATCCTCAATCTCACTCAGACTCAGTACTACCATCCATCCTCACACTCACTCAGACTCAGTACTACCATCCATCCTCACACTCACTCTAACTCAGTACTACAGTCCATCCGCACTCTCACTCAGACTCAGTACGACAGTCCATCCTCACTCTCACTCAGACTCAGTCCTACAGTCCATCCTTACCCTCACTCAGACTCACTATTACACTCCATCCTCACCCTCACTGAGACTCAGTACTACACTCCATCCTCACTCTCACTCAGTCTCAGTACTACTGTCCATCCTCACTCTCACTCAGACTCAGTACTACAGTCCATCCGCACTCTCACTCAGACTCAGTACTACAGTCCATCCTCACCCTCACTCAGACGCAGTACGACAGTCCATCCTCACTCTCACTCAGACTCATTAATATGGTCCATACTCACTCTCATTCACACCGAGCACCACACTCCATTCTCACTCTCACTCAGACTCAGTACTACAGTCCATCCTCACTCTCACTCAGACTCAGTACTATGGTCCATCCTCACTCTCAGTCAGACTCAGTACTACGATCGATCCCCACTCTCACTCAGTCTCAGTACTACAGTCCATCCTCACTCTCACTCAGACTCAGTACTGCACTCCATCCACAATCTCACTCAGACTCAGTACTACAGTCCATCCTCACTATCACTCAGACTCAGTACTACGATCCATCCTCACTCTCACTTAGACTCAGTACTACAGTCCATCCTCACTCTCACTCAGACTCTGTACTACAGTCCATCCTCACTCTCACTCAGACTGACTACTACAGTCCATCCTCACTCTCACTCCGACTCAGTACTACAGTCCATCCTTACTGTCACTCAGACTCAGTACTACACTCCATCCTCACTCTCACTCTGACTCAGTAATACACTCCATCCTAGCTCTGAGTCAGACTCAGTACTACAGTCCATCCTCACTCTCACTCGGACACAGTACAACAGTCCATCCTCACTCTCACTCAGACTCAGTACTGCCGTCCATCCTCACTCTCACTCAGACTCAGTACAACACTCCATCCTCGATCTCACTCAGACTAAGTACTACAGTCCATCCTCACCCTCACTCAGACTCAGTACTACCGTCCATCCCCACTCTCACTCAGACTCAGTCCTACAGTCCATCCTTACCCTCACTCAGATTCACTATTACACTCCATCCTCACTCTCACTGAGACTCAGTACAACACTCCATCCTCACTCTCACTCAGACTCAGTACGACAGTCCATCCTCACTCTCACTCAGACTCAGTAATATGGTCCATCCTCACTCTCACTCAGACTCAGTACCACACTCTATCCTCACTCTCAGTCAGACTCAGTCCTATGGTCCATCCTCACTCTCTCTCAGACTCAGTACTACAGTCCATCCGCACTCTCACTCAGACTCAGTACTACAGTCCATTCTCACTCTCACTCTGACTGACTACTACACTCCATCCTCACTCTCACTCAGACTCAGGACCACAGTCCATCTTCACTCTCACTCAGACTCAGTCCTACACTCCATCCTCACTCTCACTCAGACTCATTACTACAGTCCATCCTCACTCTCACTCAGACTCAATACTACAGTTCATCCTCTCTCTCACTCAGACTCAGTACTACAGTCAATCCTCACTGTCACTCAGACTCAGTACTGCATTCCATCCCCACTCTCACTCAGACTCAGTACTACACTCCAGCCCCGCCCTCTCTCTGACTCAGTACTACGGTCCATCCTCACCCTCACTCAGACTCAGTACTACGCTCCATCCTCACTCTCACTCAGACTCTGTACTACACTCCATCCTCACTCTCACTCTGACTCAGTACTACACTCCATCCTAACTCTCAGTCAGACTCAGTGCTACAGTCCATCCTCACTCTCACTCGGACACAGTACAACAGTCCATCCTCACTCTCACTCAGACTCAGTACTGCCGTCCATCCTCACTCTCACTCAGACTCAGTACAACACTCCATCCTCGATCTCAATCAGACTAAGTACTACAGTCCATCCTCACCCTTAATCAGACTCAGTACTACCGTCCATCCTCACTCTGACTCAGACTCAGTCCTACAGTCCATCCTTACCCTCACTCAGAATCACTATTACACTCCATCCTCACTCTCACTGAGACTCAGAACAACACTCCATCCTCACTCTCACTCAGACTCAGTACGACAGTCCATCCTCACTCTCACTCAGACTCAGTAATATGGTCCATACTCACTCTCATTCAGACTGAGTACCACACTCCATTCTTACTCTCACTCAGACTCAGTACTACAGTCCATCCTCACTCTCAGTCAGACTCAGTACTATGGTCCATCCTCACTCTCACTCAGACTCAGTACCACACTCTATCCTCACTCTCTGTCAGACTCAGTACTACACTCCATCGTCACTCTCAGTCAGACTCAGTCCTATGGTCCATCCTCACTCTCTCTCAGACTCAGTACTACAGTCCATCCGCACTCTCACTCAGACTCAGTGCTACAGTCCATCCTCACTCTCACTCAGACTGACTACTACACTCCATCCTCACTCTCACTCAGACTCAGGACCACAGTCCATCTTCACTCTCACTCAGACTCAGTCCTACACTCCATCCTCACTCTCACTCAGACTCATTACTACAGTCCATCGTCACTCTCACTCAGACTCAATACTACAGTCCATCCTCACTCTCACTCAGACTCAGTACTACAGTCCATCCTCACTGTCACTCAGACTCAGTACTGCATTCCATCCCCACTCTCACTCAGACTCAGTACTACACTCCAGCCCCGCCCTCTCTCAGACTCAGTACTACGGTCCATCCTCACCCTCACTCAGACTCAGTACTACACTCCATCCTCACTCTCACTCAGACTCACTACTACAGTCCATCCTCACTCTCATTCCGACTCCGTACTACAGTCCATCCTTACTGTCACTCAGACTCTGTACTACACTCCATCCTAACTCTCAGTCAGACACAGTGCTACAGTCCATCCTCACTCTCACTCGGACACAGTACAACAGTCCATCCTCACTCTCACTCAGACTCAGTACTGCCGTCCATCCTCACTCTCACTCAGACTCAGTACAACACTCCGTCCTCGATCTCACTCAGACTAAGTACTACAGTCCATCCTCACCCTCACTCAGACGCAGTACTACCGTCCATCCTCACTCTCACTCAGACTCAGTCCTACAGTCCATCCTTACCCTCACTCAGAATCACTATTACCCTCCATCCTCACTCTCACTGAGACTCAGTACAACACTCCATCCTCATTCTCACTCAGACTCAGTACGACAGTCCATCCTCACTCTCACTCAGACTCAGTAATATGGTCCATACTCACTCTCATTCAGACTGAGTACCACACTCCATTCTCACTCTCACTCAGACTCAGTACTACAGTCCATCCTCACTCTCTGTCAGACTCTGTACTCTCATGGTCCATCCTCACTCTCACTCAGACTCAGCTCTCACTCAGACTCAGTACTACAGTCCATCCTCACTCTCACTCAGACTCTGTACTACAGTCCATCCTCACTATCACTCAGACTCAGTACCACACGCCATCCTCACTCTCACTCAGACTCAGTACTACACTCCATCCTCACTCTCACTCAGACTCAGTACTACTGTCCATCCTCACTCTCTCTCAGACTCAGTACTACACTCCATCGCCGCCCTCACTCAGACTCAGTACTACGGTCCATCCTCACCTTCACTCAGACTCAGAACTACAGTCCATCCCCGCCCACATTCAGACTCAGTACTATACTCCATCCTCAATCTCACTCAGACTAAGTACTACAGTCCATCCTCACCCTCACTCAGACTCAGTACTACCATCCATCCTCACACTCACTCAGACTCAGTACTACAGTCCATCCTCACACTCACTCAGACTCAGTACTACAGTCCATCCTTACCCTCACTCAGACTCACTATTACACTCCATCCTCACCCTCACTGAGACTCAGTACTACACTCCATCCTCACTCTCACTCAGTCTCAGTACTGCAGTCCATCCTCACTCTCACTCAGACTCAGTACTACAGTCCATCCGCACTCTCACTCAGACTCAGTACGACAGTCCATCCTCACTCTCACTCAGACTCAGTCCTACAGTCCATCCTTACCCTCACTCAGACTCACTATTACACTCCATCCTCACTCTCACTGAGACTCAGTACTACACTCCATCCTCACTCTCACTCAGACTCAGTACTACAGTCCATCCTCACTCTCACTCAGACTCAGTACTACAGTCCATCCTCACTCTCACTCAGACTCAGTACTACAGTCCATCCTCACCCTCACTCAGACTCAGTACTACACTCCATCCTCACTCTCACTCAGACTCAGTACTACGGTCCATCCTCACTCTCATTCAGATTCAGTACCACACTCCATCCTCACTCTCACTCAGACTCAGTACTACAGTCCATCCCCACTCTCACTCAGACTCAGTACTACACTCCATCCTCACTCTCACTCAGACTCAGTACTACAGTCCATCCTCACTCTCACTCAGACTCAGTACTACACTCCATCCTCACTCTCACTCAGACTCAGTCCTACTGTCCATCCTCACTCTCAGTCAGACTCAGTACTATGGTCCATCCTCACTCTCTCTCAGACTCAGTACTACATTCCATCGCCGCCCTCACTCAGACTCAGTACTACACTCCATCCTCAATCTCACTCAGACTAAGTACTACAGTCCATCCTCACCCTCACTCAGACGCAGTACTACCGTCCATCCTCACTCTCACTCAGACTCAGTCCTACAGTCCATCGTTACCCTCACTCAGACTCACTATTACACTCCATCCTCACCCTCACTGAGACTCAGTACTACACTCCATCCTCACTCTCACTCAGTCTCAGTACTGCAGTCCATCCTCACTCTCAGTCAGACTCAGTACTACAGTCCATCCGCACTCTCACTCAGACTCAGTACGACAGTCCATCCTCACCCTCATTCAGACTCAGTACTACTGTCCATCCTCACACTCATTATACTCAGTACTACCATCCATCCTTACTCTCACTCAGACTCACTACTACAGTCCATCCGCATTCTCACACAGACTCAGTACGACAGTCCATCCTCACTCTCACTCTGACTCAGTACTACACTCCATCCTAACTCTCAGTCAGAATCAGTGCTACAGTCCATCCTCACTCTCACTGGGACACAGTACAACAGTCCATCCTCACTCTCACTCAGACTCAGTACTGCCGTCCATCCTCACTCTCACTCAGACTCAGTACAACACTCCGTCCTCGATCTCACTCAGACTAAGTACTACAGTCCATCCTCACCCTCACTCAGACGCAGTACTACCGTCCATCCTCACTCTCACTCAGACTCAGTCCTACAGTCCATCCTTACCCTCACTCAGAATCACTATTACCCTCCATCCTCACTCTCACTGAGAGTACAACAGTCCATCCTCATTCTCACTCAGACTCAGTACGACAGTCCATCCTCACTCTCACTCAGACTCAGTAATATGGTCCATACTCACTCTCATTCAGACTGAGTACCACACTCCATTCTTATTCTCACTCAGACTCAGGACCACACTCCATCCTCACTCTCAGTCAGACTCTGTACTACACTCCATCCTCACTCTCAGTCAGACTCAGTCCTACTGTCCATCCTCACTATCAGTCAGACTCAGTACTATGGTCCATCCTCACTCTCTCTCAGACTCAGTACTACATTCCATCGCCGCCCTCACTCAGACTCAGTACTACGGTCCATCCTCACCTTCACTCAGACTCAGAACTACAGTCCATCCCCGCCCACACTCAGACTCAGTACTACACTCCATCCTCACACTCACTCTGACTCAGTACTACAGTCCATCGTTACCCTCACTCAGACTCACTATTACACTCCATCCTCACCCTCACTGAGACTCAGTACTACACTCCATCCTCACTCTCACTCAGTCTCAGTTCTGCAGTCCATCCTCACTCTCAGTCAGACTCAGTACTACAGTCCATCCTTACCCTCACTCAGACTCACTATTACACTCCATCCTCACCCTCACTGAGACTCAGTACTACACTCCATCCTCACTCTCACTCAGTCTCAGTACTGCAGGCCATCCTCACTCTCACTCAGACTCAGTACTACAGTCCATCCGCACTCTCACTCAGACTCAGTACGACAGTCCATCCTCACTCTCACTCAGACTCAGTCCTACAGAACATCCTTACCCTCACTCAGACTCACTATTACACTCCATCCTCACCCTCACTGAGACTCAGTACTACACTCCATCCTCACTCTCACTCAGTCTCAGTACTGCAGTCCATCCTCACTCTCACTCAGACTCAGTTCTACAGTCCATCCGCACTCTCACTCAGACTCAGTACTACAGTCCATCCTCACCCTCACTCAGACGCAGTACGACAGTCCATCCTCACTCTCACTCAGACTCATTAATATGGTCCATACTCACTCTCATTCAGACTGAGCACCACACTCCATTCTCACTCTCACTCAGACTCAGTACTACAGTCCATCCTCACTCTCACTCAGACTCAGTACTATGGTCCATCCTCACTCTCACTCAGACACAGGACCACACTCCATCCTCACTCTCAGTCAGACTCAGTACTACACTCCATCCTCACTCTCAGTCAGACTCAGTCCTACTGTCCATCCTCACTCTCAGTCAGACTCAGTACTATGGTCCATCCTCACTCTCTCTCAGACTCAGTACTACATTCCATCGCCGCCCTCACTCAGACTCAGTACTACACTCCATCCTCAATCTCACTCAGACTAAGTACTACAGTCCATCCTCACCCTCACTCAGACGCAGTACTACAGTCCATCCTCACTCTCACTCAGACTCAGTCCTACAGTCCATCCTTACCCTCACTCAGAATCACTATTACCCTCCATCCTCACTCTCACCGAGACTCAGTACAACACTCCATCCTCATTCTCACTCAGACTCAGTACGACAGTCCATCCTCACTCTCACTCAGACTCAGTAATATGGTCCATACTCACTCTCATTCAGACTGAGTACCACACTCCATTCTCACTCTCACTCAGACTCAGTACTACAGTCCATCCTCACTCTCACTCAGACTCAGTACTATGGTCCATCCTCATTCTCACTCAGACTCAGGACCACACTCCATCCTCACTCTCAGTCATACTCAGTACTACACTCCATCCTCACTCTCAGTCAGACTCAGTCCTACTGTCCATCCTCACTCTCAGTCAGACTCAGTACTATGGTCCATCCTCACTCTCTCTCAGACTCAGTACTACATTCCATCGCCGCCCTCACTCAGACTCAGTACTACGGTCCATCCTCACCTTCACTCAGACTCAGAACTACAGTCCATCCCCGCCCACACTCAGACTCAGTACTACACTCCATCCTCAATCTCACTCAGACTAAGTACTACAGTCCATCCTCACCCTCACTCAGACTCAGTACTACCATCCTTCCTCACACTCAATCTGACTCAGTACTACAGTCCATCCTTACCCTCACTCAGACTCACTATTACACTCCATCCTCACCCTCACTGAGACTCAGTACTACACTCCATCCTCACTCTCACTCAGTCTCAGTACTGCAGTCCATCCTCACTCTCAGTCAGACTCAGTACTACAGTCCATCCGCACTCTCACTCAGACTCAGTACGACAGTCCATCCTCACCCTCATTCAGACTCAGTACTACTGTCCATCCTCACACTCATTATACTCAGTACTACCGTCCATCCTTACTCTCACTCAGACTCACTACTACAGTCCATCCGCATTCTCACACAGACTCACTACGACAGTCCATCCTCACTCTCACTCTGACTCAGTACTACACTCCATCCTAACTCTCAGTCAGACTCAGTGCTACAGTCCATCTTCACTCTCACTCGGACACAGTACAACAGTCCATCCTCACTCTCACTCAGACTCAGTACTGCCGTCCATCCTCACTCTCACTCAGACTCAGTACAACACTCCGTCCTCGATCTCACTCAGACTAAGTACTACAGTCCATCCTCTCCCTCACTCAGACACAGTACTACCGTCCATCCTCACTCTCACTCAGACTCAGTCCTACAGTCCATCCTTACCCTCACTCAGAATCACTATTACCCTCCATCCTCACTCTCACTGAGAGTACAACAGTCCATCCTCATTCTCACTCAGACTCAGTGCGACAGTCCATCCTCACTCTCACTCAGACTCAGTAATATGGTCCATACTCACTCTCATTCAGACTGAGTACCACACTCCATTCTCATTCTCACTCAGACTCAGGACCACACTCCATCCTCACTCTCAGTCAAACTCAGTACTACACTCCATCCTCACTCTCAGTCAGACTCAGTCCTACTGTCCATCCTCACTCTCAGTCAGACTCAGTACTATGGTCCATCCTCACTCTCTCTCAGACTGAGTACTACATTCCATCGCCGCCCTCACTCAGACTCAGTACTACACTCCATCCTCAATCTCACTCAGACTAAGTACTACAGTCCATCCTCACCCTCACTCAGACGCAGTACTACAGTCCATCCTCACTCTCACTCAGACTCAGTCCTACAGTCCATCCTTACCCTCACTCAGAATCACTATTACCCTCCATCCTCACTCTCACCGAGACTCAGTACAATACTCCATCCTCATTCTCACTCAGACTCAGTACGACAGTCCATCCTCACTCTCACTCAGACTCAGTAATATGGTCCATACTCACTCTCATTCAGACTGAGTACCACACTCCATTCTCACTCTCACTCAGACTCAGTACTACAGTCCATCCTCACTCTCAGTCAGACTCAGTACTATGGTCCATCCTCATTCTCACTCAGACTCAGGACCACACTCCATCCTCACTCTCAGTCATACTCAGTACTACACTCCATCCTCACTCTCAGTCAGACTCAGTCCTACTGTCCATCCTCACTCTCAGTCAGACTCAGTACTATGGTCCATCCTCACTCTCTCTCAGACTCAGTACTACATTCCATCGCCGCCCTCACTCAGACTCAGTACTACGGTCCATCCTCACCTTCACTCAGACTCAGAACTACAGTCCATCCCCGCCCACACTCAGACTCAGTACTACACTCCATCCTCAATCTCACTCAGACTAAGTACTACAGTCCATCCTCACCCTCACTCAGACTCAGTACTACCATCCTTCCTCACACTCAATCTGACTCAGTACTACAGTCCATCCTTACCCTCACTCAGACTCACTATTACACTCCATCCTCACCCTCACTGAGACTCAGTACTACACTCCATCCTCACTCTCACTCAGTCTCAGTACTGCAGGCCATCCTCACTCTCACTCAGACTCAGTACTACAGTCCATCCGCACTCTCACTCAGACTCAGTACGACAGTCCATCCTCACCCTCATTCAGACTCAGTACTGCTGTCCATCCTCACACTCATTATACTCAGTACTACCGTCCATCCTTACTCTCACTCAGACTCACTACTACAGTCCATCCGCATTCTCACACAGACTCAGTACGACAGTCCATCCTCACTCTCACTCTGACTCAGTACTACACTCCATCCTAACTCTCAGTCAGACTCAGTGCTACAGTCCATCCTCACTCTCACTCGGACACAGTACAACAGTCCATCCTCACTCTCACTCAGACTCAGTACTGCCGTCCATCCTCACTCTCACTCAGACTCAGTACAACACTCCGTCCTCGATCTCACTCAGACTAAGTACTACAGTCCATCCTCACCCTCACTCAGACACAGTACTACCGTCCATCCTCACTCTCACTCAGACTCAGTCCTACAGTCCATCCTTACCCTCACTCAGAATCACTATTACCCTCCATCCTCACTCTCACTGAGAGTACAACAGTCCATCCTCATTCTCACTCAGACTCAGTACGACAGTCCATCCTCACTCTCACTCAGACTCAGTAATATGGTCCATACTCACTCTCATTCAGACTGAGTACCACACTCCATTCTCATTCTCAGTCAGACTCAGTCCTACTGTCCATCCTCACTCTCAGTCAGACACAGTACTATGGTCCATCCTCACTCTCTCTCAGACTGAGTACTACATTCCATCGCCGCCCTCACTCAGACTCAGTACTACGGTCCATCCTCACCTTCACTCAGACTCAGAACTACAGTCCATCCCCGCCCACACTCAGACTCAGTACTACACTCCATCCTCACACTCACTCTGACTCAGTACTACAGTCCATCCTTACCCTCACTCAGACTCACTATTACACTCCATCCTCACCTTCACTGAGACTCAGTACTACACTCCATCCTCACTCTCACTCAGTCTCAGTACTGCAGTCCATCCTCACTCTCAGTCAGACTCAGTACTACAGTCCATCCGCACTCTCACTCAGACTCAGTACGACAGTCCATCCTCACTCTCACTCAGACTAAGTACTACAGTCCATCCTCACCCTCATTCAGACTCAGTACTACCGTCCATCCTCACACTCATTATACTCAGTACTACCGTCCATCCTCACTCTCACTCAGACTCAGTACTACAGTCCATCCGCACTCTCACTCAGACGCAGTACTACAGACAATCCTCACCCTCACTCAGACTCAGTACTACAGTCCATCCTCACTCTCACTCAGACTCAGTACTACAGTCCATCCTCACTCTCACTCAGACGCAGAACTACAGTCCATCTCCACTCTCACTCAGACTCAGTACTACACTCCATCCTCACCCTCACTCAGACTCAGTACTACACTCCATCCTCACGCTCACTCAGACACAGTACTATGGTCCATAGTCACTCTCACTCAGACTCAGTACCACACTCCATTCTCACTCTCACTCAGACTCACTATTACACTCATTCCCCACTCTCACTCAGTCTCAGTACTACAGTCCATCCTCATTCTCACTCAGACTCATTACTACACTCCATCCTCACTCTCACTGAGAGTACAACAGTCCATCCTCATTCTCACTCAGACTCAGTCCTACAGTCCATCCTTACCCTCACTCAGAGTCACTATTACCCTCCATCCTCACTCTCACTCAGACTCAGTACTGCCGTCCATCCTCACTCTCACTCAGACTCAGTACAACACTCCGTCCTCGATCTCACTCAGACTAAGTACTACAGTCCATCCTCACCCTCACTCAGACGCAGTACTACCGTCCATCCTCACTCTCACTCAGACTCAGTCCTACAGTCCATCCTTACCCTCACTCAGAATCACTATTACCCTCCATCCTCACTCTCACTGAGACTCAGTACAACACTCCATCCTCATTGTCACTCAGACTCAGTACGACAGTCCATCCTCACTCTCACTCAGACTCAGTAATATGGTCCATACTCACTCTCATTCAGACTGAGTACCACACTCCATTCTCACTCTCACTCAGACTCAGTACTACAGTCCATCCTCACTCTCAGTCAGACTCAGTACTATGGTCCATCCTCACTCTCACTCAGACTCAGGACCACACTCCATCCTCACTCTCAGTCAGACTCAGTACTACACTCCATCGCCGCCCTCACTCAGACTCAGTACTACACTCCATCCTCAATCTCAATCAGACTAAGTACTACAGTCCATCCTCACCCTCACTCAGACTCACTATTACACTCCATCCTCACCCTCACTGAGACTCAGTACTACACTCCATCCTCACTCTCACTCAGTCTCAGTACTGCAGTCCATCCTCACTCTCAGTCAGAATCAGTACTACAGTCCATCCTCACTCTCACTCAGACTCAGTACTACAGTCCATCCTCACTCTCACTCAGACGCAGAACTACAGTCCATCTCCACTCTCACTCAGACTCAGTACTACACTCAATCCTTACCCTCACTCAGACTCAGTACCACACTCCATTCTCACTCTCACTCAGACTCAGTCCTACAGTCCATCCTTACCCTCACTCAGAATCACTATTACCCTCCATCCTCACTCTCACTGAGACTCAGTACAACACTCCATCCTCATCCTCACTCAGACTCTGTACGACAGTCCATCCTCACTCTCACTCAGACTCAGTAATATGGTCCATACTCACTCTCATTCAGACTGAGTACCACACTCCATTCTCACTCTCACTCAGACTCAGTACTACAGTCCATCCTCACTCTCAGCCAGTCTCAGTATTATGGTCCATCCTCACTCTCACTCAGACTCAGGACCACACTCCATCCTCACTCTCAGTCAGACTCAGTACTGCACTCCATCCTCACTCTCAGTCAGACTCAGTCCTACTGTCCATCCTCACTCTCAGTCAGACTCAGTACTATGGTCCATCCTCACTCTCTCTCAGACTCAGTACTACACTCCATCGCCGCCCTCACTCAGACTCAGTACTACGTTCCATCCTCACCTTCACTCAGACTCAGAACTACAGTCCATCCCCGCCCACACTCAGACTCAGTACTACACTCCATCCTCAATCTCACTCAGACTAAGTACTATAGTCCATCCTCACCCTCACTCAGGCTCAGTACTACCATCCATCCTCACACTCACTCTGACTCAGTACTACAGTCCATCCTTACCCTCACTCAGACTCACTATTGCACTCCATCCTCACCCTCACTGAGACTCAGTACTACACTCCATCCTCACTCTCACTCAGACTCAGTACTGCAGTCCATCCTCACTCTCAGTCAGACTCAGTACTACAGTCCATCCGCACTCTCACTGAGACTCAGTACGACAGTTCATCCTCACTCTCACTCAGACTAAGTACTACAGTCCATCCTCACCCTCATTCAGACTCAGTACTACCGTCCATCCTCACACTCATTATACTCAGTACTACCGTCCATCTTCACTCTCACTCAGACTCAGTACTACAGTCCATCCGCACTCTCACTCAGACGCAGTACTACAGTCCATCCTCACTCTCACTCAGACTCAGTACTACAGTCCATCCTCACTCTCACTCAGACGCAGAACTACAGTCCATCTCCACTCTCACTCTGACTCAGTACTACACTCCATCCTCACCCTCACTCAGGCTCAGTACTACACTCCATCCTCACTCTCACTCAGACACAGTACTATGGTCCATAGTCACTCTCACTCAGACTCAGTACCACACTCCATTATCACTCTCACTCAGACTCACTATTACACTCATTCCCCACTCTCACTCAGTCTCAGTACTACAGTCCATCCTCATTCTCACTCAGACTCATTACTACACTCCATCCTCACTCTCACTCAGACTCAATATTACACTCCATTCCCGCCCTCACTCAGACTCAGTACTACAGTCCATCCTCACTCTCACTCAGATTCAATACTACACTCCACCTCACTCTCACTCAGACTCAGTACTGCAGTCTATCCTCACTCTCACTCAGAGTCAGTACTACAGTCCATCCTCACCCTCACTCAGACTCAGTGCTACAGTCCATCCCCACTTTCACTCAGACTCAGTACTACAGTCCACCTCACTCTCACACAGACTCAGTACTACGGTCCATCCTCACTCTCACTCAGACTCAGTACTACGATCCATCCCCACTCTCACTCAGTCTCAGTACTACAGTCCATCCTCACTCTCACTCAGACTCAGTACTACACTCCATCCTCACTCTCACTCAGTCTCAGTACTGCAGGCCATCCTCACTCTCACTCAGACTCAGTACTACAGTCCATCCGCACTCTCACTCAGACTCAGTACGACAGTCCATCCTCACTCTCACTCAGACTCAGTCCTACAGTCCATCCTTACCCTCACTCAGACTCACTATTACACTCCATCCTCACCCTCACTGAGACTCAGTACTACACTCCATCCTCACTCTCACTCAGTCTCAGTACTGCAGTCCATCCTCACTCTCACTCAGACTCAGTTCTACAGTTCATCCGCACTCTCACTCAGACTCAGTACTACAGTCCATCCTCACCCTCACTCAGACGCAGTATGACAGTCCATCCTCACTCTCACTCAGACTCATTAATATGGTCCATACTCACTCTCATTCAGACCGAGCACCACACTCCATTCTCACTCTCACTCAGACTCAGTACTACAGTCCATCCTCACTCTCACTCAGACTCAGTACTATGATCCATCCCCACTCTCTTTCAGACTCAGTACTACAGTCCATCCTCACCCTCACTCAGACTCAGTACTACAGTCCATCCTCACTCTCACTCAGACTCAGTACTACAGTCCACCTCACCCTCACTCAGACTCGGTCCTACACTCCAGCCTCACTCTCACTTAGACTCAGTCCTACACTCCATCGTCACTCTCACTGAAACACAGTACTACAGTCCATTCTCACTCTCACTCAGACTCAGTACTACAGTCCATCCTCACTCTCACTCAGACTCAGTACTACAGTCCATCCTCACTCTCATTCAGACTCAGTACGACAGTCCATCCTCACTCTCACTCAGACTAAGTACTACAGTCCATCCTCACCCTCACTCAGACTCAGTACTACACTCCATCCTCACTCTCACTCAGACACAGTTCTATGGTCCATAGTCACTCTCACTCAGACTCAGTACCACACTCCATTCTAACTTCACTCAGACTCACTATTACACTCATTCCCCACTCTCACTCAGTCTCAGTACTACAGTCCATCCTCATTCTCACTCAGACTCATTACTACACTCCATCCTCACTCTCACTCAGACTCAATACTACACTCCATTCCCGCCCTCACTCAGACTCAGTACTACAGTCCATCCTCACTCTCACTCAGATTCAATACTACACTCCACCTCACTCTCACTCAGACTCAGTACTGCAGTCCATCCTCACTCTCACTCAGAGTCAGTACTACAGTCCATCCTCACCCTCACTCAGACTCAGTGCTACAGTCCATCCCCACTTTCACTCAGACTCAGTACTACAGTCCACCTCACTCTCACACAGACTCAGTACTACGGTCCATCCTCACTCTCACTCTGACTCAGTACTACAGTCCATCCTCACTGTCAGTCAGACTCGGTACTACAGTCCATCCTCACTCTCACACAGACTCAGTACTACGATCCATCATCACTCTCACTCAGACTCAGTACTACGATCCATCCCCACTCTCACTCAGTCTCAGTACTACAGTCCATCCTCACTCTCACTCAGACTCAGTACTACACTCCATCCACAATCTCACTCAGACTCAGTACTACAGTCCATCCTCACTCTCACTCAGACTCAGTTCTATGATCCATCCCCACTCTCATTCAGACTCAGTACTACAGTCCATCCTCACCCTCACTCAGACTCAGTACTACAGTCCATCCTCACTCTCACTCAGACTCAGTACTACAGTCCACCTCACCCTCACTCAGACTCGGTCCTACACTCCAGCCT
Source organism: Mobula hypostoma (assembly GCF_963921235.1). NCBI lineage: Eukaryota > Metazoa > Chordata > Chondrichthyes > Myliobatiformes > Myliobatidae > Mobula > Mobula hypostoma. The sequence goes on from NC_086109.1 coordinate 40,935,024, forward strand.
CACTCTCACTTAGACTCAGTCCTACACTCCATCCTCACTCTCACTGAAACACAGTACTACAGTCCATTCTCACTCTCACTCAGACTCAGTACTACAGTCCATCCTCACTCTCACTCAGACTCAGTACTACAGTCCATCCTCACTCTCATTCAGACTCAGTACTACACTCCATCCTCACTCTCACTGAGACTCAGTACTACAGTCCATCCTCACCCTCACTCAGACTCGGTAGTACACTCCATCCTCACTCTCACTCAGACTCACTCCTACAATCCATCCTCACTCTCACTCAGACTCAGTACTACAGTCCATCCTCACTCTCACTCAGACTCAGTACTATAGTGCATCCTCACCCTCACTCAGAATGAGTACTACAGTCCATCTTCACTCTCACTCAGACTCAGTACTGCAGTCCATCCTCACTCTCACTCAGTCTCAGTACTGCAGTCCTCCTCAATCTCACTCAGACTCAGTACTACGATCCATCCTCACTCTCACTCAGACACAGTCTTACACTCCATCCTCACTCTCTCTCAGACTCAGGACTACAGTCCATCCCCACCCTCACTCAGACTCAGTACTACAGTCCATCATCACTCTCACTCAGACTCAGTACTACAGTCCATCCTCACCCTCACTCAGACTCAGTAGTACAGTCCATACTCAGTACATTGCGAATCCAAATGAAGTGTCTTGACCCAAGACATCAGCTGTCCGCTTTCCTCCATAGGTGCTGTCTAGCCTTCTGAGTTCCTCCAGCATTCTGTGTGTAGCTCCGGATTGCAGCATCTGCCATCTTTTGTGTCTCCTTTACGCACCATCTTGGCAGGAATACAGATGAGGTCTGGTATGAAATATTTCAGCCTCTGTCGGATAGTAAGCTATGCATGCAGCATTCCTTTGTTCTTGTATAACTACAAACAAATCTGAATGCGATCTTTGGGTCCCTTCAGATCCTGATTCTTACCTTCCTGCTGGGTGGTGTGGGGTGCGATATTAAGCTGCTCTGTAGAGGTTTTATCATGCCACTCTGATGTGGCAGAGTGTAGCCTTCCAGTTGAATCAGTCTGGGACTACTAGAGACAAACAGATCCCTGTGGCTTCCAAAGAGTCAGTAGATACCCTATGATAACGTTGTCTTGCGAAAAAAGAAGTACATGATCTTTATTGTGGACGTGGTAGCCTACTCGCTCCATGCAACGTTGTACATGAACACGGGGGTAGATTCCACCATCCGCTGGCTCATTTTCATTTCTTACACTTGACCAGGCATTACTGACAATGCTCTGATTATTCATTGTGTATCACTATAAAGCAAGTAGCTCAGTCATCGTCCTGATCTAAGTCCGCTGACACAGTGTGGATTTGGGGACTTTCACATCTCATCTCCAACCCCACAAAGAATCAAGACACTGGACCCCTATGATTTGTGCCAGACCACAGCCTACTCATGCCTTTGAATATTGACTATGGGTCTGTTCTGTGGTGTGGGACACAATGATGCACCGTGACCATCATCATCATCTTTATCATTATCTCCCTCCATCTCTTCACGCTGCAGTATCACCACTGCTCTAAATGTTAAAAAAGAACCCGCATTTACCACCTCCTCTGGCAGCTCATTCCATACTCCCACCACTCTCTGTGTGAAGAAGCCCCCGTTAATGTTCCCTTTAAACTTTTCCCCCCTCACCCTAAACCCATGTCCTCTGGTTTTTTTCTCCCCTTGCCTCAGTGGAAAAAGCCTGCTTGCATTCACTCTATCTATACCCATCATAATTTTATATACCTCTATCAAATCTCCTCTCATTCTTCTACGCTCCAGGGAATGAAGTCCCAACCTATTGAACCTTTCTCTGTAACTGAGTTTCTCAAGTCCTGGCAACATCCTTGTAAACCTTCTCTGCACTCTTTCAACCTTATTTATATCCTTCCTGTAATTTGGTGACCAAAACTGAACACAATACTCCAGATTCGGCCTCACCAATGCCTTATACAACCTCATCATAACATTCCAGCTCTTATACTCAATACTTTGATTAATAAAGGCCAATGTACCAAAAGCTCTCTTTACAACCCTATATACCTGTGATGCTACTTTTAGGGAATTTTGTATCTGTATTCCCAGAGCCCTCTGTTCCACTGCACTCCTCAGTGCCTTACCATTAACCCTGTATGTTCTACCTTGGTTTGTCCTTCCAACGTGCAATACCTCACATTTGTCAGTATTAAACTCCATTTGCCATTTTTTAGCCCATTTTTCCAGCTGGTCCAAGTCCCTCTGCAGGCTTCCTCACTGTCTACTACACCTCCAATCTTTGTATCATCAGCAAACTTGCTGATCCAATTTACCACATTATCATCCAGATCATTGATATAGATGACAAATAACAATGGACCCAGCACTGATCCCTGTGGCACACCACTAGTCACAGGCCTCCACTCAGAGAAGCAATTCTCTACCACCACTCTCTGGCTTCGTCCATCGAGCCAGTGTCTAATCCAATTTACCACCTCTCCATGTATACCTAGCGACTGAATTTTCCTAACTAACCTCCCATGCGGGGCCTTGTCAAAGGGCTTACTGAAGTCCATGTAGACAATATCCACTGCCTTCCCTTCATCCACTTTCCTGGTAACCTCCTCGAAAAACTCCAATAGATTGGTCAAACATGACCTACCACACACAAAGCCATGTTGACTCTCCCTAATAAGTCCCAGTCTATCCAAATGCTTGTAGATTCTGTCTCTTAGTACTCCCTCCAATAACTTACCTACTACCGACGTTAAACTTACTGGCCTGAAATTTCCCGGATTACTTTTCGATCCTTTTTTATACAACGGAACAACATGAGCCACTCTCCAATCCTCCGGCACCTCACCTGTAGACAGCGACATTATAAATATTTCAGCCAGGGCCCCTGCAATTTCAACACTAGTCTCCTTCAAGGTCCGAGGGAACACCCTGTCAGGTCCCGGGGATTTATCCACTTTAATTTTCCTCAAGACAGCAAGGACCTCCTCCTTTTCGATCTGTACAGTTTCCATGATCTCACTACTTGTTTCCCTTAATTCCATAGACTTCATGCCAGTTTCCTTAGTAAATACAGACGCAAAAAACCTATTTAAGATCTCCTCCATTTCCTTTGGTTCCGCACATTGCCGACCACTCTGATCTTCAAGAGGACCAATTTTATCCCCTACAATCCTTTTGCTCTTAATATACCTGTAAAAGCTCTTTGGATTATCCTTCACTTTGACTGCCAAGGCAACCTCATGTCTTCTTTTAGCCCTCCTGATTTCTTTCTTAAGTATTTTCTTGCACTTCTTATACTCCTCAAGCACCTTATTTACTCCCTGCTTCCTATACATGTCATACAACTCCCTCTTCTTCTTTATCAGAGTTGCAATATCCCTTGAGAACCAAGGTTCCTTATTCCTATTCACTTTGCCTTTAATCCCGACAGGAACATACAAATTCTGCCCTCTCAAAATTTCTCCTTTGAAGGCTTCCCACCTACCGATCACATCCATGCCAGAGGACAACCTGTCCCAATCCATGCTTTTTAGATCCTTTCTCATTTCTTCAAATTTGGCCTTCTTCCAGTTAAGAACCTCAACCCTAGGACCAGATCTATCCTTGTCCATGATCAAGTTGAAACTAATGGTGTTATGATCACTGGAACCAAAGTGCTCCCCTACACAGACTTCTGTCACTTGTCCTAACTCGTTTCCTTACAGGAGATCCAATATTGCATCTCCTCTAGTTGGTCCCTCTATATATTGATTTAGAAAACTTTCCTGAACACATTTTACAAACTCTAAACCATCTAGACCCCTAACAGTATGGGAGACCCAATCAATATATGGAAAATTAAAATCCCCTACCACCACAACGTTATAGAAACATAGAAACATAGAAAATAGGTGCAGGAGTAGGCCATTTGGCCCTTCGAGCCTGCACCGCCATTTATTATGATCATGGCTGATCATCCAACTCAGAACCCAGCCTTTCCCTCCATACCCCCTGACCCCTGTAGCCACAAGGGCCATATCTAACTTCCTTTTAAACATAGCTAATGAACTGGCCTCAACAGTTTGCTGTGGCAGAGAATTCCACAGATTCACCACTCTCTGTGTGAAGAAGTTTTTCCTAACCTCGGTCCTAAAAGGCTTCCCCTCTATCCTCAAACTGTGACCCCTCGTTCTAGACCTCCCCATGTTTCCTGCAGTTGCCTGCTATCTCTCTGCAGATTTGCACTTCCAATTCTCTTTGACTATTTGGTGGTCTGTAATACAATCCCACTAATGTGGCCATACCTTTCCTGTTTCTCAGCTCCATCCACAAGGACTCAGTAGACAAGCCCTCTAATCTGTCCTGCCTGAGCACAGCTGTAATATTTTCCCTAACAAGCAATGCCACTCCCCCACCTTTCATTCCTCTGCCTCGATCACATCTGAAACATTGGAACCCTGGAATATTAAGCTGCCAGTCCTGCCCCTCCTGTAGCCAAGTTTCACTAATTGCTACAATGTCATAATTCCACGTGTCAATCCACAGCCTCAACTCATCCGCCTTCCCCGCAATACTCCTAGCATTGAAATATATACACCTCAGAAGATTTTTACCACAACTCACAACCTTTCTATTAGTGGATTTGCTTGAACTTTTAACAGCATTTATTTTCACCCCAGCCACACTGTCAGCTCTGGTACTGTGGTTCCCATCCCCCTGCAAATCTAGTTTAAAGCCCCTCCAATAGCATTAACAAACCTCCCTGAAAGGATATTGGTCCCCCGGTAGTTCAAGTGTAACCCGTCTCTCTTGTACAGGTCCCATCTGCCCCAGAAGAGGTCCCAATGATCCTGAAATCTGAAACCCTGCTCCCTACAGCAGTTCCTCAGCCACTTGTTCATCCTCCGCAGCATCCTATTCCTACCCTCACTGGCACGTAGCACAGGTAGCAATCCTGAGATTACCACCCTCGAGGTCCTGCTTTTCAACTTCCTACCAAGCTCTCTATACTCACTCTCCAGGACCTCCTCACTCTTCCTTGCTACGTCATTGGTACCGATGTGCATCACGACATCTGGCTGATCACCCTCCCACTTCAGAGTGTCATGCAAGCGATCAGAGACATCCTTGACGCTGGCACCCGGGAGGCAACAAACCATCTTGGATTCTCTGTCACGACCACAGAACCTCCTATCTGCACCTCTAACTATCGAGTCCCCTATCATTACCGCTCTCCTCTTTTTCCACTCTCCCTTCTGCACTGCAGAGCCAGAGCTAGTGCCAGAGATCCGGCTACTGCAGCTAGTCAAACCCGTTGAGTTTAGTGTGGAGATAAGTGTGTGGAGATTATTTATGTTTAAATGTTGTATAAATGTTTAAACTGTACATTTGTCTTTTCGTAAATGAGAGCATAAAAGAGTTATTTAAACCTATGGAAAATTCAACATGACATATTTTGTAAGATAATGGAACTACATTATCTACAAAACTACATTAACTACAAGAGAATCTCAACTCTGGCCAAAATAAGCTATTGTTACTCATAGTCTTCTGACAATGGACCTGGTATGTCTCCTATTTCCTACTCCTCTGCCCACCAAATTATGCACAGAACTAGTTACCTACACACAGAACATTAACAATCAAACACTGCTCAAGAAAATGGGAGCATTAATGCTCTGTGGAATTTGTGTAAGGACTGAGAAAGAGTAGAGTGCCCATTGGAAAATGTCATGATTAAAAAAGTTGCCTATTTATTTGTTTGTTGCCCTGTGTCAAAAGCAGCTGTTAGACTGTCAAATATATGTCACAAAGGAATGTGCTGAAAATGCATCGAGCAGCTCTTAGCATTTGCATACATCTTCCGAACATAATTCACTATTCATGTATCCATGCATTTATGAATTATTCAGGCCAGACGTTAGTGCCATTTAAAAGATACTGCTGGGCAATCTTTTATTGTCATACTATTTTTTTCAACATTCCGGAATTCACTTGGAAACATTATAAAAATCAGCCATTGTGATAGCACAGAAAAAAATAATTTACATTATTTATTGCCCAAAGAAAGAGCTATCTAATTAGGCACATTTCCCTGCTCTTTTCCTTTAGCCCTGAAACCAGAAGAGTCCAATACATTTATCGTTTAGAGCCATTTCCCGCAATTCCAGAAGACCTTTCACTGACACTGAAAGTATTAGCTTTTTAATTTACGGAGTTTACCATCTGAAAAGCTGGGCTTGTGGATCTCAGCACTTACTGCAAGAAATGTAGGTATCTTTGTATTATGTTTCCTTTTATTTTGGTCACAGACCTTACAATAAAAAATAAAACGGTATATTTCCACATCATTATTCTTGCTTGTCTTAAAATGATCACTTGAACGTGGGAGTTCTTAAAATCATTGGCTGTTCTTTTGCCGTCATTTCAGGTTTTCAGACTATTTGCTGTGATATTAAAGTAAATTATTGGCATAAGCATTAAAGGACCTAGTTTAAACCCTCTCCCATCCTGATTAAGGATGAAAAAATGCCATTGTTTCAATACCAACTTGTCCTTCTTTTCTCATCATCCATCCTGCGCTCTGAGCTGAAATTGCTCATTTGGCTGTAACTGATAACACCAGAAGGTGAAACAGAAACAATATAGATGAAAGTTATTAATGATAAAAACAAAAGAGAAGAAATTGGTAACTGAAGTAGCTCAGATTGAACAGAGAGAGTCAGCGAGGGAATGAAAGAAAAAGACACTGATCATATATGAAGGCTTTATCATAAGTTGATTTTCATGGCACAAGAGCAAAACAAACAGGCAAGATGTAAAATCAAGAACAATTTCTTCCACAGTCAATGAATGTATTTTTGATCATTGACTTCAATATTAGAAGCATAAAATATCTAGTAATAATGTGGATAACAGCATTTATCACAAATTGTTACATTTTCTTCTCAAAACCAGTTTTCACTTTAGAAGAAGTTTTTGGATGTGTGCGTGTGTGTGTGTGTGTGTGTGTGTGTGTGTGTGTGCGCGCATTGATTTTTTGTTATAAATTACTGAAAGACTGGAGATCACTGCTGATGATGAATGTTCACTTCGCACTTCACAGTTTATATCTCCCGTGCTCATTCTAATCCAGAAGAAGTAGAAAGAAGAATGTGGCAAAGCACATTATTAGTTTATTCACAAACGTCTCAGCATCATGCTGAAGCCCAATGTAGAAACAATGATACATTAGAAACATGTACTTTGAAAAACGTTCATGCAAGAGGATTGCTCTGTTAAAGCTTTGACAGTGGACCAACAGTGGCAAGTGTTTCTGGGAATAATGCGGAAGGTGCAGGATCAGTTCATTCTAAAGAGGAAGAAAGATCCTAAGGGGAGTAAGGGGAGGCCGTGGCTGACAAGGGAAGTACTGGACAGTGTAAATATAAAAGAGAAGAAGTATAACATAGCAAAGATGAGTGGGAAGCCGGAGGATTGGGAAACTTTTAAAGAGCAACAGAAGGTAACTAAAAAGGCAATACGTGGAGAAAAAATGAGGTACGAAGGTAAACTAGTCAAAAATATAAAGGAGGATAGTAAAAGCTTCTTTAGGTATGTGAAAAGGGAAAAAATAGTTAAGACCAAAATTGGACCCTTGAAGAAAGAAGTGGGTGAATTTATTATGGGGAACAAGGAAATAGCAGACAAGTTGAACAGGTACTTTGCATCTGTCTTCACTAGGGAAGACAGGTTATCCACTTTGCTGGTAAGAACGGGAAGATAGATTATTACCTAAATGGAGTCAAGTTAGGAAAAGGGGAAGCGCAACGAGATCTAGGTGTTCTTGTACATCAGTCACTGAAAGCAAGCATGCAAGTACAACAGGCAGTGAAGAAAGTTAATGGCATGCTGGCTTTCATAACAAGGAGAATTGAGTATAGGAGCAAAGAGGTCCTTCTGCAGCTGTACAGGGCCCCGGTGAGACCACACCTGGAGTACTGTGTGCAGTTTTGGTCTCCAAATTTGAGGAAGGACATTCTTGCTATTGAGGGAGTGCAGTGTAGGTTCTCAAGGTTAATTCCCGAGATGGCGGGACTGTCATATGTCGAACGATTGGAGCAACTGGGCTTGTATACTCTGGGATTTAGAAGGCTGAGAGGGGATCTTATTGAAACATATAAGATTATTAAGGGATTGGACATGCTGCAGGCAGGAAGCAGGTTCCCGCTGATGGGTGAGTCCAGAACCAGAGGCCACAGTTTAAGAATTAGGGGTAGGCCATTTAGAACGGAGTTGAGGAAAAACTTTTTCACCCAGAAAGTGGTGGATATATGGAATGCTCTGCCCCAGAAGGCTGTGGAGGCCAAGTCTCTGGATGCTTTCAAAAAAGAGATGGATAGAGATCTTAAAGATAGTGGAATCAAAGGTTATGGGGATAAGGCAGGAACTGGATACTGATAGTGGATGATCAGCCATGATCACAGTGAATGGCGGTGCTGGCTCGAAGGGCCAAATGGCCTACTCCTGCACCTATTGTCTATTATCTATTGTTTATAACCTGTTCAGTGCATCAAAAGCCAATTTGATTTGATGGATCACGGCTGCCAATGAACATTTGGTTCATGCTGGTAAATGCAATAACACACAAGGTCTATGGTGCCCTGTAGAACTGGTCATGATGCCATGAGAATGGAGCATTGGTTATGGATTAGTTCCGTAAGGTCAGAGCTGCACTTGCCTGTAAAGGCTTATAGGGGTTCTGATCACTTGTGGTGTGGGATTGCTGTGCAATTGATAGCATGTAGGATAGGAAATGCGAGTAGCTGGGCTCTATTGTTGGTCATAAGAAGAAACTGCACTCAGGGAGCAAACTAACTTGTCAGGGGTATGATCGTTGGTTGGAGGTATCATTGGTCACATGGGCATTTTTAACTGGTTCAGCTTGACAGATCAATGGGTGAGTCGGAATCAGTTTAATTATCACTCTCTCGTATGTTATAGTTGTTGTTTTGTGGCAGCAGTGCAGTGCAAAGGCATAAAATTACCATCAGTTACAAAATAATAAAGAATACACAAAAGGGGAGTAATGGGGTAGTGTGCAGGGGATCATGGACCAATCAAAAAACTGATGGCAGAGGGGAAGAAGATACATCTGAACTGAGTGACGGTCTTCAGGCTCCTGTACCTCCTTCCTGATGGTAGTAACAAGAAGAGAGTGTGTTCCAGATCCTGGTGTCCTTTCCTCCCCTTGAAGCACCACCTCTTGAAGAAGTCCTCGATGGTACAGAGCTGGCTAAGTCTATAAATGTCTGCAGCATCCTACAATCCTGTGCCGGGCTGTGGAGCAACCAGTCAGAATGCCTTCCACCATATATCTATGGGAATTTGGCGACACACCAAACCTGCTCATACTCCTAATGAAGTAGAGCCACTGGCCTGCCTTCTCTGTGAGGAAATTGATATTCCTTTTGGGTAGTGTGGTGAAAGACATGAACGACAGTCATGTGCGCATAAGGATTAGAAGTTATGTTTGCAGTGTCAACTTGGGACCTGTTTACTCTTTAAACCCACACAGAAGCGGCCTCACAGACACCATAAAAGCTTTCTTTTCCACGATTGGCTGGTTTACATATGTACTATGGCAAATTCCAAGAAGGTATGTGTTGGACATTTGACAGAACTGTAAATGCTAGAGTCTTGGGTGCACCTGCGCATTAGGCTCTGCAACTAAAACTATACTGTAGAAATGACATGGTTTCTGACTGTCAATAATGTGAGGTGCACAAGAACATGGCATTATGTGATCTAATGTCTACCTATGTTTTTGTTACAATTGTATATCAAAACATAATATTTGCACTGCTCAGTTTTCCTTTTATAATTTAAGAGATGAAATACTGGGATAAAAGTTATCATCAGTCATTTATATGGACTATGCACTGAAGACATGAGCAGCAAATTATAGTGAATTGGAATTCCATGCACATCCTTCCCTATGCTTTTATGTTCTGCAAATGCAGCCAAGAATATATTTTCATCCTTTGGGATATTTTGTTTATTTCACAACTGGCCCTGTTTTAGACAAAAGTCCTCAGGTTGTCTTTCAAATCTGTCACTGAGATAGTATTTCAGAAAAGCAAGCATAAAATATAACTACTGTACATCACCATTATGGAGGTCCTCGTGAAGCCACTGGATGAGATTCTAGCTGAATTGATAAGCATTTCAAATTGCTACTTTCTAAATGAGCTTTTCCAATTGAGATTCATCTCTGAAAATCAGAAGGTTAAGTTGCTAGATATTCAGCAGGCAAAGGTCTGAAACTACTGAGTGGCAAGCCTTACAGAAATAAAATAAGTCTTTATTATTTATATTTTTGCTTACTCTTTCCTCTTTTTTTTTCTTTCCACTAATAGTGGTTGTCTCTTACCTGCTTCACAGTCTGGATTACATCGTTTGTGGAGTGTACTTTTCCTGTGGCCAGTCACATCGTCAGCCTATACTAATTACAAGAACAGCTCCAGGAATGGAGTCAGAAAAATATAAAGCATGCATACAGCAAAGAAAAAGTTAATCAACTTGAATAAATAGATTGATAGGACAAAATGTAATTGTGGATTTTCCCCATTCATGAAACAATGGGTTGAATGAGCCACTAACTAAATAAAACTTCAGACAAGTAGTTTAAACATTGAAAATCCCAAAACAGCTCTAAGGTCAGCAAGAGCCATGCTCTCCCATGCCATTAGGAAGGCAAAGAGAGAGTAGTCACAGAAAGTTCACAGGCACCTTTGACACCAGGGACACACAGCACATGCAAACTGATTAGAAGCCCACCCAGTGCGTAAGTAACAGAGACGTCTCCCTTCCTGGTAGACTGAATGCCTTCTGTGCATGGTTTGACACAATGAATGAAAGCCCCATTCCCCCTGAGGAACAAGCACCCTGGCTGGCCGCAGCCAAGATGAGGGGGAATCCTAGCCAGGGTAAATCCATGCAAAGCTGCAGGACTGTGCAATATAGCTGACCAGGTGCTGAGCTATTTTGTGGCCCTGTTAACAGGTCTAAATGTACATCTTTAATACCTCTTTGCAACAGTCCACTGTCCCTGCAGGCTGCAAAGCACCATCATCATTCCGGTGCCTAAGAGAGCAATGGTAAACGGCCTAAACGATTACTGCCTGTTGCTCTAACTTCAACAGTCTTTACTCAGAGAGTGGTAGCTGTGTGGAATGAGCTTCCAGCAGAAGTGGTTGAGGCAGGTTCTATGTTGTCGTTTAAAGTTAAATTGGATAGATATATGGACAGGAAAGGAATGGAGGGTTATGGGCTGAGTGCAGGTCGGTGGGACTAGAGTAGGGTAAGAGTTCGGCACAGACTAGAAGGGCCGAGATGGCCTGTTTCTGTGCTGTAATTGTTATATGGTTATATATATAAGAAGTACTTAGAGCAGCTGGTAATAGATTGCTTAAAATCCCACCTTTCAACTACAATAGACCTTTACCAATTCACCAATTGCTCAATCCAGTCCTTTGATAATACCATAGCTTCGACCCTCTACTCTGTCCTGCCACACCTTGGAAAACAACGCCTCATGTGCCAGGATGTTGTTCATTGATTTCAGCTCGACATTTAACACAGTTGTCTCTCAGAGGCTGGTGGGTAAACGTGCCCTGTTGGAACTCCACATCCCTCTCTCTGTAACTGGATCTTGATGGAAAGATGCCAGTCAGTCCAAGTTGGCAGAAATGTCTCAAGCTCCATCACTCTGAGCACTGATGCCTCCCAGAGCCGTGTGCTCATCTTGCTGCTGACTCACGATTGCACTGCCAGATCCAGATCAAAACATATCATCAAGTTCGCTGCTGATACAACAGTGGTGGGCCTCATTGGCAACAATGATACGTTGACATAGAGAAAGGAGGTAGTGAGACTTGTCAAATGCTGTGAGGACAACAACTTGAGTCTCAATGTGGACAAGGCAAAACAGATAATTGTGGATTTCAGGAAGGCATGGGTCCACCACTCCCTATTACACATCAATGGCTCTGCTGTGGAGAGAGTGAAAAGCACAAAGTTCCTTGGTGAGCTCATAACAGACTATCTAAGCTGGACCAACGTTAGTCAAGAGTGCACAGCAGCATCTACACTTTCTGAGAAGACTGAAGCATGCAAGGCTTTCCTCCCCATTCTAATAACTTTCCACAGAGCCGTCATTGAGAGTTTCCTGTCTGGTTGCATCATTGTGAGGTATGGAAGCTACAAGGAACTGGAACTGTTAGACCCTGCGTAGGATAGTAAAAGCGGCTGAAAGGAACACTAGGGTCTCCCTCCCCACTATTTATGATGTTCACCAGGAGCATTGTAGACAAGGAGACCAAAGCGTTGCTGAGGATCCCTATCACCCGTCCCACAATCTCTGATCCGCCATCATCAAGAAGGAGGTACGGAAGCATCAGTCCTAGGCTAGAGAATACCCTGCCAGCACCTTGTCTTGGCACTAGGATAGCGAGCTGTTTACTCTTTATTCAAATGCTTATTGTGTGCTACACACGTCATATGCAGTTTGAATTATATTTTATTAACATATTTGTGGTATTATTTCAGTTTATGTAGTGTGCATGATATATGTGTTCCGAGTGCACCGTGGTCAAGAGGAATGTTGTTTCATTTGATTGTATATATGCACAGACAAATGACAATACACTTGAAATTGAACTTGAGTTTGGAATGTATGCAGCATGTACACAGCAGTCACGCAGGCCTTGGTTTTGTGATATTAGGGCTATTTAATAATTATCTAGAACATATAAGATTGAAATTGGAATGTAAAGTTAAACACTCAGTGGTCACTGTATTAGGTACACCTTTACACCTGCCATTAATACAAATATCTAATTAGCCAATCATGCGGCAGTAACTCAATGTTTAAAAACATGCAGGTAAGGTCAAGGGATTCAGTTGTTGTTCAGACCAAAAATCAGAATGGGGAAGGAATGTGATCTAAGTGACTTTCAGGTTGGAATGATTACTAGTGCCAGACAGGGCGGTTTGAATACCTCAGAAGCTGCTGACCTCCTGGTATTTTCACACACAACAGTCTCTAGAGTTTACAGAGGATGGTGCGAGAAACAAAAAACGAACAGTGAGCAGCAGTTCTGTGGGAAAAAAATGCCTTGTTAATGAGAGAGGTCAGAGGAGAAGGACCAGATTGGTTCAGGCTGACTAGAAGGTGAGAGAAGCTCCAATAACAACAGTGATCTGCAGAGGAACATCTCTGAATGCACAACATGCCAAAGCTTGAAGTGGATAGGCTACAGCAGCAGAAGACCACATACTTACATTCAGAAGGTACCTAAAAAAGTCGCCACTGAATGTACAAAGGAAGGTACAGTGAGAAAAATGTGATTTATATGAAATCATCTGAGGTAACACAACTTGGGGAAATAGGGGAACATTCTGGTAAAGAAGTAATTCAGAAATCAAGAGAAATGTTGAAAGATGAGTAAGGAATACAGAAATGACTTGATTATCCTTTGAAGAGAATTGCCAATAGCATAGTAAGAAGCTCATAAAATATTACTAAACATTGTAACATAAAGTATATGGTTAATAAGTGAAAAAATCAACTCCTCATACTGCTTTATGCATGCAAAGTGGTCTTTATTGTGGGTGCAGAAGATAGAGTGATTGGTTTGACTGCTATAATAAAGATAGGCAGATGGCAAGGTCAATCTTGTCTAATGCTTCCAAGTAAATCTACGTAACTCATAAAAAATAATCTGTTAAGTATTGCTGCAGAATACTCATCATGCAGAAGAGGGGACCGGATAAAAAGATCCAAAGCCAGAGAACAAAACATATACTCATTGAAATGCTTCCCAACGTTGGGCCACAATTTAGCTGTAGGCATGTCTCTCAAAGTGTATTTCTCTGCAGCTTGGTTCCAGAGGACTGGAACCTTACAAATATCACTCCACTCGTTAAGATGATCGGCAGACAAAGACACAAAGTTATCTTATTGACCAGTTAGCCTGACTTCAATAGTTGGCAAGATGCTGGAGTCCATTGTTAAGGATAAGGCTTGGGGTACTTGGAGGCACATGATAGAAGAAATCAAAATCAGCATGATTTCCTTCAGATTAAATCTTGCTTGGCATATCTGTTGGAATTAATTGAGGAATTTACAAGTAGCATAGACAGAGGAGAGTCAATGGATGTTATTTACTTGGATTTTCAGAAGGCCTTTGGCAAGGTGCCACACACAGTGCTTCTTAACAAGAGTCCATAGCATTAGAGGAAAGACACTAGCCTGGATAGGAGTCTGGCTGACTGGCAGGAGGCAAGGAGGGAATAAAGATTGCCTTTTTCTGGTTGGCTGCTAGTGACTAGTGCAGTCCTTCAGAGGTTGGTGTTGGGACGGCTTCTCTTCACCTTACAAGTCAATGGTTTTGATGATGGAATTAAATTTTGCAGATTATGTGAAGATAGGTGGAGGCGGAGATGATGCTGAGGCAACAAGGAGTCTGTGGAGTGATTTAAACAGATTGGGAAAATGGGCACTAAAGCAGCAGATGGAACATTATGGAAGAAGTTGAGGATGGAATAACTAGGCACCACAGCGGTGTAGCGGTTAATGTAATGCTATCACAGCCTGAGGTGTTTCAGAGTTCAGAGTTTAACTCTGGCCTCACTCTGTACATCCTCCCCATGTAATATGTGGTCTTACCCCAGGTGCTCCCACAGGCCAAAGACAAACTGGGTAGGTTAATTGGTCATTGTAAGTTGTCCCATAATTAGCTTGGGGTTAATCAGGGTTGTGGAGTTGCTGGGGTGGTGAGGCTTGAAGAGCTGGAAGGGAATATTCCACGCTCTATCGCCAAAAAAAATAACATAAATAGGTAAATAAAGTGTCGGGCAGTGTCTGGTCACACATCTTGGTTAAAAGAATAAAGGTGTTGACTATTTTCTAATTGGGGAGAAAATTGAAAAATCAGAGGTGTAAGTGGACATGAGATTCCCACATGCAGGATTCCCTAAATGTTAACTTGCAGGTTGATTTGGTGGTAAGGAAGGCAAATGCAATGTTAACAGTCACCTTGAGAGTACTAGAATATAAAAGCAAAGATGTAATGCTGAGGCTTTATAAGGCATTGATCAGACTGCACTTGGGGTATTGTGAGCAGTTTTGGGCCCTTTATCATAGAAAGGATGTGCTGGCATTGGAGAGCGTTCAGAGGAGTTTAATGAAAATGATTAATGCATGAGGAGCATTTGATGACCCTGGGTAGGTACTTGCTGGAGATTAGAAGATGGTGGGGAGGGGGGGGAGATCTCCTTGAAATCTAACAAATATTGAAAGGCCTAGATAGAGCGGATATGGAGAGGAGGTACCCTATTGTGGGAGAGTCTAGGACCAGAGGGCACAGCCTCATAATAAAGGAAAATTCATTTAGGATAGAGATAAAGAGGAATTTCTTTAGCCAGAGGGTAGTGAATTCACAGACAGCTGTGGAAGCCAAGTCATTGGGTATATTTAAGGTTGATAGGTCTTGATTAGTCAGGGTGTCAAAAGTTACAGGGAGAATGGGATTGAGAAGGAAAATAAATCATCCATAGTGAAATGGTAAACCAAACTCAATGGACTGAGTGGCCTAATTCTGCTCCTGTGCTTAATGGTCTTGGTCTTGAGGTGTCTATCCTACAGAAAGGGAATTTATTTTCTTTAAAATATAGATCTTTGTCATAAACAGTTTGGTTGGAATGAAATCATGGTCCTGCAGTTCATTTTCAGAACTGAGATATCAGTATGAATTGAGGCGTTAAATTGCCTGCACCACACACAGAGTGCTGGGGGAACTCAGCAGGCCTGGCAGCATCAATGGAAAAGAGTAAACAGTCAATGTTTCGGGCTGAGACTAAAGAGCCTGCTGAGTTCCTCCAGCATTTTGTGTGTGTTACTTGGACTTCTAGTGTCTGCAGATTCTCACTTGTTTGCTAACTTGCCTTATGGTTTATATATTTCAACATTTATTTTTATTTAAATATAGATGTGCGAAAGACATTAAGCCACTATAAGTTTCTGAAGACCATAATGAAGAGCCACACTTAATGATTTAGGAAACGCTTCATGCTTTCCACCATCAGATTTCTGAACAGTCCACAAACCCTTGATACCACTGCATCATTCCTTTTTTTTTGGCACTTTTAGTTATGTGTGTAATTTACAATAATTTTTATGTCTTTGCATTCTACCACTGCCACAAAGCAACAAATTTCATATCATAGAAGACCATGATAATAATCCTGAGTCTGAAATCCTGGCTACATTTTTTCCCCAGTATATTAAATTTTAGATTAGATTATGAGGACACGTAGTCCTCTTTTATTGTCATTTAGTAATGCATGCATTAAGAAATGATACAATATTCCTCTGGTGTGATATCACAGAAACACAGGACAGACCAAGAATGGAAAACTAACAAAAACCACATAATTATAACATATAGTTATAACAGTGCAAACAATACCATAACTTGATGAAAAACAGGCCATGGGCGCAGTAAAAAAAGTTCAAAGTCTCTCAAAAGTCCCACATCCACGCAGACGGGAGAAGGAAGAAAACTCTCCCTGCCATGCCCGACCACAGTCCGACTCTGAGTCGTCCGAAAACTTCGAGCCTCCAACCAGCCCTCCAACACCGAGTACCGAGCACCATCTCTGCCGAACGCTTCGACCCCAGCCCCGGTCACCAGCAGCAGGCAAAGCTGGGGATTTTGGGGCCTTCCCTCCGGAGATTCTCGATCGCACAGTAGCAGTGGCAGCGAAGCAGGGATTTCAGAAGTTTCTCCAGATGTTCCTCTGTGCTTCTCACGTCTGTCTCCATCAAATCAGAATTGTGCATGGCATCCTACTTGCAAATACGATATCGTTTCACCGGCAAGTTGCATGTGCTGCGTCGCGCCGCGATCTTCTTCTCCCGCATCATCCATCATCAAATTAAAAATGAAGGTGTATATTTTATTGATATTTAAATTGATTCTTTTATTCTTATTTGACTTAGTGTTAATGTTGTACAAACCCTTATCCCAATCCCCAGTTTATATAAACAATTCATCCTGACATGGATATGTTTCATTTTACTCATCAGGTTGAACTTGATTCACACCACCATCTTGCTTTCTGTACAAACCAGTACAATATCTTTTCAAAGCTCATGAAACCCCATAGTTTTAGTTAGCATTTCAATAAGAAAAAGAAACATACTTGAATTATTACTGTGTTAATATTTAAATATTTCATCACGATGTGACCTTAAAATTTTAAAGAAATGAATGGATGGGGGGGTATGGTGGGGTATGGACTGTTTGCAGGTCAATGGGATTAGGCAAAATTAAAGGTTCAGCAAAGATGAGATGGGCTGAAAGGCCTGTTTCTGTACCATAGTGCTCTGTGACTCTAAGACTTGAAACTATGAGGAAACATAAACACAAGTTTGGAATCCTCTGGGCTCTTCTCTGTCCATTTCACTGGTGGGCTAATGGAGGCCTTATAACTGGAGCCTCCAGAAAGATCCCACAGCAAGCAAGGGAGGTCTGAGTTGATAAGCTCTAGCTTTCTGTTTCATCCTTTCTCTGATCTTGAGATTTTATGACTAATTTTTTTTTTAACAGAAGCTAGGATATCCCTAGCTTACAACTAGGCTTGCATATGGGAATGTGAATAGACTCTTCCCAATGCATTTACCCCTACAGCTATAGTTACTATAAAACCAGAAGCCATCAGTTGTGAGTGCATTGTGTCTGTAAACGTGTCTGAGCAATAGTGGGAAAGAACTGTTTTGGACACCATATAGGCCATCACACAAAGGATTAGAGGAACTCAGTGGGTCAGGCAGCTTCTATGGAGGGAAATGGACATTCAACATTTTGTGTTGAGACCCTTCATCTGAAACGATTCTTCAGCATTTTGTGATATGGCATAGATTCCAGGATCTACAGTATCCTGTGTCACCATGTAGGCCATATTAAGTAGGTATGTGTCAGCAGGATAATCTTCAAAATGGTTTGAATACATCTGAAATTAAGTTAAATACTTGTCTTCTCATGTCCATCATGTATTTTTTTTAAATTTTATGAAGAAGCCCAGCTGATAACAACACTTAACTCATATATCATTAATGAGTAATTACTATTTATATAATTCCAGCAATATAAAGTAGACATACCCTCTGAAATTTATAATTATCAATAACATTAACTTTTTCCTAATGACAGTGAAAGCTCCATTTTCATTGGCTGAAAGTGATAAGTGGCCCACAATTATTACTTGTTCTAATTTTTAATTTGTGACTTTACCATTGAAGTTGTTAGTTTTGTTTGAGTGCAGTATCACAAGTCATTACTCTCTGAGATCTTCTCAAGTCATACACAAAGATTTTCATCTCATGGATATAAGAAACTGTCATGCAGGTTGCTGAGAATGAAGGTTATAGATAAAGAGTTAGGTGACCTTTGTGATATGTCATTCTCTGATAGTTTGGCGTTGCTGAGGATGCAGGACATGTCTGTGAAAATTTCATCTTTGGGATATCTATTGAAGAGCAATGAGAAAACAAGTGGCGTAGGAAAATGTTTAACCATGTGAGGAGATACATTTTTGGAACAATTCAATGTTTCTCTAAGCTGTGCATTCCCAGTTCTATTTTAACTGATGGCGCTTTGATTGTAGGTTACCTTAATTACCAGGAGAGCAAAGTTTCATTGTTTATTTCATCTCATTTGCTGCATGGTTGCAGTACGTAGACTGCATATTTAATTGTGACAGAATTAGGAATCTGATTGAAATATCTCCATGAAGCCAAGATTTTAAATGCCACATTATTAAATGATTTGGCCTGACTTCAGTCAGAGGACAGATCAAATACTTTTCCCCTTTGATTGAGAACTTTTAAGAGGATTTCAAATCAAAGACAAATTTTGAATTATGAAATGCTGAGATGCTAGAGCAAGAATTTTTGAACATTCTCATTAGGCATTCATGAAAAGAGAAATGAAGGAACCCAGAAGAGAATGGATATCTTTCTCGCTCACACTCTGTTGCTGGAAATTAGTTAGCAATTCAAGGTAACAACAGGGGTAGTTTCACACATTAAAGAGAGATTTGCAGGAAGCATTCATACAGTGGCTTTCCAAATTATTAGATTAGATTAGATTATGAGGACACTCAGTCCTCATTTATTGTCATTTAGAAATGCATGCATTAAAAAATGATACAATGTTCCTCCAGAATGATATCACAAGAAAACACAGGACAAACCAAGACTAAAACTGATAAAATCACATAATTATAACATATAGTTACCAATACCATAATTTGATAAAGAGCAGACTATGGGCACGGTAAAAAAAGTCTCAAGTCCCGATAGCCCCATCATCTCACCCAGATGGTAGAAGGGAGAAACTCTCCCTGCCATGAACCTCCAATTGGAAGCACCTGACCGCAGCCGACTCTGAGTTCGTCCGAAAACTTCGAGCCTCCGACCAGCCCTCTGACATCGAGTACCAAGCACCATCTCTGCCGAGTGCTTCGATACTGCCCCTGCCGCCGAGCAACAAGCAAAGCAAAGCTGAGGACTTGGGGCCTTCCCCTCTGGAGATTCTGGATCACACAGCAGCAGTGGCAGCGAAACAGGCATTTCAGAAGTTTCACCAAATGTTCTTTCATGCTCTCACATCTGTCTCCATCAAATCAGGATTGTGCACAGCAGCCTACTTGACAGATAACAGATACCATTCATCGGAGTGGCCGCTGCGAGCTGTGTCGCGCCACCATCTTCTCCTCCCATCATAGAAAATAATTACAACAGCACATAGGAATAGAACTATTTGTCACATGATATAATCCATGACTAACTACATTGGGTGAGAGTAAGGAGATTCTTCAGTTAGTTACGTAATAAACAGAGACACCTCTTTTACCCTTATTAGGGAGAGAGAGAGAGCCTGTGATCTGTTGAATACTGGGTGAACAAGTAGCCTTTGGGGTACTGCAAGTCTGTGACGTTATTGATGCTTTGCTGCACGTTTGAATGCTCGGTGCGGAGTGCTGATCCTTTTTTTTGCTGGTGGGGGGGGATTGTTGCTTGCTGCTGCTTATGTGTGGCAGTGGGGAGCCAGGAGGGCTTTGGGGTTCTAACATTTAACTGTCATTCATTCTTTGGGGCACTCCTCTGTTTTCATGGATGGTGGCGAAGAAAAAGAATTTCAGGATGTATATTGTATACATTTATCTTACATTAAATGTATCTTTGAGACCTTTGAAAAATCTACAAGTCTTGTATTTCTGTTCAAGATCCCTGATCCTCCCATTCATCTTTAGCCACTATATTTGGAAATGCACGGAGGACAGTGCATCTTGCAAGATGATCCGGGTATTCCCTAACTGGAAACCTTGGATGAATTATGAGGTCAAGTCCCTTTTAAAGGCTAGAGCTGTGGCTTTTAGGTCCGGGGATTCCAGTCGCTACACAGAATCCAGGCGTGAACTCCGGAAAGCCATTAAGGGCACCAAGAGGCAATATCGAGCCAAGTTGGAAGCTTAGGCTAATCAAAGGGATGTCAGTAGACTATGGCAGGGTCTAAATGAGATCACTGGGCGCAAAGAAAAGGCTGGGAATATCAATAACTGTGGCGCTTCTCTTCCTGACGAACTTAACGTATTCTACGCAAGATTCAACCGAAGAGGAGCGTCCTGCTCCCTACGAAT
The DNA here is from genome assembly GCF_963921235.1 of Mobula hypostoma. Classification (NCBI taxonomy): domain Eukaryota; kingdom Metazoa; phylum Chordata; class Chondrichthyes; order Myliobatiformes; family Myliobatidae; genus Mobula; species Mobula hypostoma. The sequence continues at coordinate 40,955,788 of NC_086109.1, forward strand.
GAACCGGGCCTGGTGGCATCGAGATTCATCGTCACCAAGGAGGATGTTAGAAGGGCCTTCCTGAAGATAATTCCAAAGAAGGCGACGGGCCCAGATGGCGTCCCAGGACGGGTTCTCCGAGCCTGTGCAAGCGAGCTAGCTGGAGTGTTTGCTGACATCTTCAACTGCTCCTTGCTTCAGTCCAAGATCCCCTCGTGTTTTAAGAAGGCAACGATAATCCCAGTGCCGAAGAAGAGCAAGGTGGCATGCCTGAATGACTATCAACCTGTGGCTCTGACATCAATTGCTATGAAGTGCTTCAAGGGATTGGTTATGGCACACATCAACCACAGCCTACCAGTCAACCTCGATGCTTTGCAATTCGCCTACCGGGGCAACAGGTCAATGGCAGATGCCATCTCTCTGGCCCTACATTCCTCCTTAGAACACCTGGAGAATAAAGACGCATACGCAAGGCTCCTTTTCATTGACTACAGCTCTGCCTTTAATGCCATCATTCCAAATAAACTGATTCCTAAGCTCCGAAACCTGGGCCTTAGCACTCAGATCTGCAGCTGGATCTTCAACTTCCTCACAGACAGGAACCAGGCTGTAAAAATAGGGGGCAAACTCTCCTCTACAATCACTCTGAGCACTGGTGCCCCACAAGGCTGTGTACTTAGCCCCCTGCTGTACTCACTGTACACCCATGATTGTGTAGCCAAGTTTCCATCTAACTCAATATATAAGTTTGCTGATGACACGACAATGGTAGGCCGTATCTTGGGTAATGATGAGTTTGAGTACAGAGAGGAAATTAAGAACCTGGTGGCATGATGCGAAGACAATAGCCTATCCCTCAACGTCAGCAAGACGAAGGAATTGGTTGTTGACTTCAGAAGGAGTAGCAGACCGCACGACCCAATTTACATTGGTGGTGCGCAAGTGGAACAGGTCAAAAGCTTTAAGTTCCTCGGGGTCAATATCACAAATGACCTGACTTAGTCCAACCAAGCAGAGTCACTGCCAAGAAGGCCCTCTAGCAACTTTACTTCCTGAGAAAACTAAAGAAATTTGGCCTGTCCCCTAAAACCCTCACTAATTTTTATAGATGCACCACAGAAAGCATTCTTCTAGGGTGCATCACAACCTGGTATGGAAATTGTCCTGTCCAAGACCGAAAGAAGCTGCAGAAGATCGTGAACACGGCGCAACACATCACACAAACCAATCTTCCGTCCGTGGACTCACTTTACACCATACGCTGTCGGAGCAGTGCTGCCAGGATAATCAAAGACACGACCCACCCAGCCAACAGACTTTTCATCCCTCTTCCCTTCGGGAGAAGGTTCAGGAGCTTGAAGACTCGTACGGCCAGATTGGGAACAGCTTCTTTCCAACTGTGATAAGACTGCTGAACGGATCCTGACCCGGATCTGGGCCGTACTCTCCAAATATCCGGACCTGCCTGTCGGTTTTTTTCACTACCTTACTTCCCATTTTTCTATTTTCTATTCATGATTTATAATTTAAATTTTTAATATTTACTAATTTTAACTATTTTTAGTATTCTTAATATTTAATATTTGTAATCCAGGGAGTGTGAAGCGCAGAATCAAATATCACTGTGATGATTGTACGTTCCAGTACCAGTTGTTTTGCGACAATAAAGTATAAAGTATAAGGTATATACTATCTCTCACTCTTTAGATGCTACCATTCACTCCTGGATATGAGGAATAAATGATCAGTTTACTATATCACAAAATTTCCCTTTGTTCCACCCGGTCCAGCTTGTTTTCTATTTTCCTTAGTTTCAATTAATTGTGTTTGATCTGAACCAGTAATTGTCTCAAAGATCAAAGTAAATTTATTATCAAACTATGTATATGTTACCATCATTTTCTCTTCTTGCAGGCATTCACAGTAGAACCAAGAAATACAATAGAAAAACTGTATAGGCTTCCGTTAGTCTCGTTAGACCATGGATTTGCGCCTTGGAAGGTTTCCAGGGTGCAGGCCTGGGCAAGTTTGTATGGAAGACCGGCAGTTGCCCATGCTGCAAGTCTCCCCTCTCCACGCCACTGATGTTGTCCAAGGGAAGGGCATTAGGACCCATACAGCCTAGCACCGGTGTCGTTGCAGAGCAATGTGTGGTTAAGTATCTTGCTCAAGGACACAACACGCTACCTCAGCCAAGGCTCGAATTAGTGTCCTTCAGATCACTAGATGAACGCCTTAACCACTTGGCCACGCACCAACACAATAGAAAAACTACTCACTGACAAACCACCAATGTGTAAATACAATAAATATAATATTGAGGTCATGAGTTATAGACTCCTTCAAAGTGTGTCGATAGGTTATGATATCAGTTCAGAGTTGAGATGAGTGAATTTATCCATGCTGTTTCAGGAGCCTGATGGCTGTAGGATAATAACTGTTTCTGAATCTGGTGTAATGGGACAGGAAGATCATTTACCTTCTCCCCGATGGCAGCAGTAAGAAGAGAGCATGTCCTAGATGCTGGATGTCCTTGATGATGGTTGCTATTTCTTTTGCACGAGTGCTCCTTGTAGATGTGCTCAATGGTGGGAAAGGCTTTGCTTGTGATGGAGTGGGCTGCGTCCACTATTTTTTATGGACTTTTCCATTCTTGGGCCTGCTCCTGCACTGTAGTGTTCTATGACTTTATGATTTTAAGCAATGAGGAGATTTAGACACAAGTTTGGAATCATCTGGGCTCTTCTCTGTCCACTTCACTGGTGGGCTAATGTGAAGCCTTATGATTGGAGTCTCCAGAAAGATCCCACAGCAAGCAATGGAGGTCAGGGTACTGTCCACCATCCATCTATAGAAGTTTGTTAAAGTTTTAGAATCCATGCTGAATCTGTGCACACTTCTAAAAAAGTAGAGGCGCTGTCATGCCTTCTTTGCAATAACGTTTATGTGCTGGTCCCAGGACAGGTCCTCACATATAACATGCCAAGGAATTTAAAGTTACTGCCACTGTCCACCTCCGATCCCCTAATGAGGATTGGCTCATGGACCTCTGGTTTCTTCCTCCTCTAGTCAATAATCAGCACTCTGTTCTTGAGTGAGAGCTTCCATTCAACCAGGCTCCATAGCAGGTTACTGCTGTAACAATGCAGAAAGTAATTATTCACAAAGTGTAATCTCTAAGAGTGGTACAGCCTTAGAAAGAAATCATTTTTCATAACCAATATGATTGTTCAAAGTTCAAACTGAATTTCGATGTACAAACATATACAAACCTGATATTAATTTTCTTGCAGGCATACTCAATAAATCCATAATAGAATGAATGGAAGGCCTCACCAACTTTGGTGTTCAATCACTGTGCAAAAGACAACAGACTGCAAATACAAAAAGAAAGAAATAATAATAATAATAAATAAATAAGCAATAAAAATTGAGAACATGAGATGAAGAGTCTTTGAAACTGAGTCCATACGCTGTGGGAACATTTCAATAATGTGGCAAATGAAGTTGAGTGAAGTTATCCATTTTGGTTCAAGAGTCTGATGGTTGAAGGGTAATAACTATTCCTGAAGCTGGTGGTGTGAGTTCTGAGATTCCTGTACCTTCTTCCTGATGGCAGCAACAAGAAGAGTGTATGATTTGGGTGGTGGGAGTCCCTGATGATGGATGCTATGACAATATTTTGTGTAGATATGGTCAGTGGTGGGGAGGACTTTACTTGTGACGGACTGGGCTATATCCACGACTTCCGGTAGGATTTTCCATTCAAGGGTATTGGTGCTTCCATACCAGGCTGTGGTGCAGCCTGTCAATATACTCTCCACCGCACATCTATAGAAACCTCCCAAAATTTTAGATATCACACTGAATCTTAGTAAACTCCTAAGGAAGTAGAGGCCCTGCTGTGCTTTTCTCATAATTGCACTTACGTGCTGGGCCCAGGAAAGATAATAACACCGAGGAGTTTAAAGGAATTTAAGATTACAAATTCTAAGCAGGGAACACTTTTAAATGGTGCCTAGAGCTGCACTGCTGTATTTCAAACTACATAAAATAAACGTATACATTTTATATAGATTTGTGGTGGCTCACCCATGCAGCAAGCAAACCAGCTCCAGCTGTCACAGGCGAGTCCGCAGCCAGCGGCAACCAAGAGGGCTCTGAGTGTGGGGCAGAACTCAGCCCGGAAGCCGACGTCACTTCCGCCCCACAAAGAGCAGGGGATGCTGGGAGCGGGGACTTAAGCATGCACAGATTGAAAACAGTAAACACTTCAACCAGACCTTGCTCGACTCAGTGTGTTGCTTCCACTCGTTGCATATCAGCACGACTACAGATTGATAACTGATATGAAATATGATGTATCCATTTGTGTTGACTCTAATATTACTACCTGTAGTTGCACGTCATGTGACTTGACTCAGAGTACATAGCTCTCATAAATTAGATTAGTCATATTGCAAAATCACATATACAATCAGCAAAATGTTGCTGGCTGTGACTGGCAGTTTCAAAGGCTTTCAACCATTGAACTGAAATAAGTTCCAGATCTGTGCACATTTGTTGAAAGACCAAGAGTCACTGACAGATTCAGAATGCTAAAACTATCAATTCACCATGCTGCTAGGATCTCCAGAGAGTCCAACAGGGGGGCTCATCTTACTGGGATTATCTGAAGTAAAGCTTAGGACGCTTTCTCTCAGATACTGAAACAGTCAGATTTGGTACGGGGTCTTAACCTACACTGATTTCATTGAGGATTCTTGGCCTTCAAATTTAAAGGCCTGGGGAAGTATATTGAAAGCATTTTGCTTTAGTGTATGTAATATTACATACTTCAGTTACTTTTCTAAATAATGTTTATCCTTTTCGCTGTTGACTTTAGTTTGATCGGTTGCAATGTCGCTGATTGCCAGTGACATTTAACAACTGTTAAAATCCATAATAACCAACATAGCAATGTCCTTAGGTCTGTAACTTCCATTGGGGGCATCTGTAGTGTCTCGGCACTATAGCATTTGATACACAACCTTAATCTGTTCCATGCTCCCTGATTCAAAGGTGCTGAAGGGCAGTGAGGTTGAGCCTTGAGGTAAATACAGAAATTCATAGACCATACGAGGCAATACTAGGTGAAGAACCAAATCTCAGCAATTGTTAGAATGTAAAGCCCAGGAACATAATCTGTCATATCCACATAAAGGTGAGAGAAATCATTCCAAGATATCTTGCCTAAATTTTGCAGATGGATTAAGGGTGTCAGAAAGCAGATGTATGTAAAACAAAGGAAATGTGCTTTATAAGAAGCCATTTTAAATTGAGGAATGTGCTGAAACCAATATTCTGCAGAATAGATTAGGGGGCTGGCAGAATTCAAATTAATGAGAATTTCGAAGAAATATAAAAGCAAAGTAATAATTAAATTCAAATGTTCATATTAAAATGAATATTTGAGGAAATCAGCACACTTTATTCAGCCTGATGCAGAGATCCATAGAAAATATGGAGTTAATTAGATTGCAGTTCCAGCACTCAGAAACTGCTGGAATGATACCTGTTTGTGGATTTTTTTTTATGTCTCAGAAGGTAGTGAGTTCAAATTCCACTCAAGTTATAAATGGATATCCATGGATTTTCAGGGATTTGATTATAAAATACAAAGAAGGGATGGAAGAGTCTTCAATCAACAAGGTTTCAATAAAATTAGAGATTACAGAAAGTGAGTGCCTTTACATACTGTATTTGTCCTGTTACTCTTTGTGACTTTAAAACTGGTGCAGCCTATAAGGTTTGTTTAGCTGATAGCAATCTTGCTTGATATGCAATCCAGACACTCTTAGATTTCAGGATTTAGTCTAAAAGTTCTGGAGAATGACTGAGGAAATACTGCATCCATGGAACGAAAGTGGCTATATTTCATTAGGAGTTAGGGAAGATTTAGCATGTCACCAAAGACACTCACAAGTTTCTACGGATGTACCATGGACAGCATTCTAACTGAATGCATCACCAGTCTGGTATTGGGGTCGAGGCACAGCACAGGTCTGATATAAACTGCAGCAAGTTGTAAGCTCAGTCAGTTCCATCATGGGGACTAGCCTCGCCAGCATCCAGGACAGCTTCAAGGAGCAATGCTTCAGAAAGGCAGCGTCCATCATTAAGGACCCCCATCATTCAGGACATGCCCTCTTCTTATTGCTACCATCAGGAAGGAGGGACCGGAGCATGAAGGCACATGCTCAATGATTTGTTCCCTATCTATATAGATAGATAGATATATACACAGGATATCTACACTTCTTACTGTAATTCACAGCTTTTATTATTATATATTGCAATGAACTGCTGCTGCATAACAACAAATTTCATGGCATATGCCGGTGATATTAAACCTGATTCTGATTCTAAACTGCTGTCCTTTGAATGGAAGATAAAGATTCCACCTACTTGTGGTTGCTCTAAGTGTTACCCATCCCTCTTTCTACAGGTCCAAAAAGAGCAGGAAATTTACTGCCTGACTAGAACTTCTTTCTCAAACAATACCCTCCAAAATCGTTGAACCAGTTTTCATTTCAGTGTTATAATACTTGAGATGATCTGCATAATATAAAATAATTAATTGTATTCAAAGATATATGAGACATAAAAACCGCAAACCCTTCTTGTGATTTGGAATCAAAATCATGCTATCTGTTAGAGATTTACTTTAACTTCACAAGCAAACATGTTGTGTTATTGGCATGAAACCTGAATTTATTAACGTACAATTTCTGCAGAAGGCAGATGCTTCATTTGCCGCTCAGTTATATCAACTGTGATTGTAATTAAAGAGGAAGTCTATTGTCATTTAAGACCATTGTACCTTGTTGCCTTGTTATACCACTGGCTGGCTTTCACCATTTTGATGGAAACTTGGCCCTGAAATATCTGTATATTGTCTTGGATCAGGTAATGGATTATTCAAACCTTGTAAATTTGATTTCACCAGATGTATTTTCAACACAGCAGAGACTAATCCATCTAATGCTGCTTGCAAAAAGGTTTTCTGTAGACCAAAAACTAGTTTTATCTGCAAATACATTGAGCTGTCAATTAAACATACAATATACCATTCATCTGATTTATTTTTCTTCTAAATGGCATAGTCATGCTGTTGTTTTGGTTTTCTCATAGTGTGTCACATAGAGTATCAGCTGACAGCAGTGGGTAGATTGGTTATTATAGTCTTATTGATTTTTCCCACTGACAGGTTGTTGTTGTCAAATTGCTTCCAAGGTGAAGGGATTAATAAGCAACATGGATCTTCTTCCCAGCAATATATCAGTTGGATGCTCACCGCCCCAGGTTTTACAGTTTTACATTCTGTAGTTCAGAACAATAGCAACAAGTGGTGGTTTGGAATTGCTTCAGTTCTACATGTAAACTTCTATCTTTGCATGCCTCCATCACAATAGTTTTGCTTGTTCCACATGTTGAAATAATCTGCCTTTCATTTTTGTATACATTTCTTCCTTGTTTTTGTTGTGGAGCATTTAAGATTAATTCTCCAATGAAAATATGGCCAGGTCATTTACAATATTGATATATAGGGTCAATGCTATATGTTCTAATCAAGGAACTCACATCTAGAGATACAGCTATCCTGTGACCACAGGAACAAGAAATATCGAGAGGAAAGTAAACCTGAATTAAATAATGATTAAAGGGTAATAACAAGTCACCCTGCTCGTAGCTTAGTGAACAGTCCTCTCTCTACCAATGCCACTGAAACACTATCCCAACTCACTTAACTAGTCCTGTGGTTGGGGTTTAATGCTTACATTGCAGGAAGAGCAGCACTGGCATTAAGCACTTCCGAAGTGAAACAAGTTCATAGATGACTTTGAGAAACAAACAAAAAGCATTGGCATACAGAATTCAAGAAGGTAATTAATCAGACTGGATAGGGAAAGGAGGAATACTGCCGTGAGATTAGAGTGTACTTGTCTTCCAGTTTAAGATGGAACTACTGAAGACGTGCGACAGCTTACTGGTAGTTTGAAAGCAAAGGAATTTGATATAAAAACAATATTAATAACTCATTTTTTTGAAGTAAATTGTGATAAACTGTCACCGCAAACAATGAAGAGGTGAGCGAAGGCAAAGCGAATCCGTAAGATGTGTCCCGCTGATACGCAGCAAAATCAATGCACTTGGAGCCAGAGCTGTGCTGGTTGTTGTCAACAATTCGGAGAGGAGAAGATGGGACAGAGGAGCTCCAATATCCGTCCGACTAACCCACATGCGAGGTGGATCGTTCTAAGTGCTGAGCCGATTTGGAGAGGTTGAGAACGGCTTCTTCGGCAGCGAAATCCATTTCCAAAGTGAAGCACTGGATGGTGTGTTCTAGGCCCGGAGTGATTCACCACGGCAAGGCCCAGGTCCTAATGCGAAGTACAATCTAAGTGCCGGCCCAGATAGACTGGAAGACAATGTGTCCAGCGAGATCGGATCTCTCTGGCTGCTGAGCCGATTTGAAGAAGTCAAGAATGGCTCCTTCAGCAATAAAATATAGGCCTGAAACAAATCGCTGTGGCAGAGCCAGGTCCTAGTGCGAGGGGGTCTCCTCTCTCCAAGAAGCTAAAGCTGTGAGATTGCCGCTGACTGCTGTGCTTTGTGTCTACAAAATGTACGCCGATTTGACCTGCTAATATGAGGAACTGATACCAAGAATTTGGGCCTCCTCCAGGCTGCTCCAGGGACTTGGATCCAAGGTCTCAATTTGGCCTGGAATGCTTTTGTTATTGCTCGCTTCTATTGTTTGCATGATTTGCTTTGTGTTTTCTTGTCTTTCTCTGTGAGCACTGGGGGTCCTGCCAAAGGGTTTCAGCCCAAAACATCAACTTTTTCACGTAAGTGCTGCCTGGCCTACTCATTTCTTTTTAATTTGGTTCTTTCATGTTCCTTGCTTTGTGACTGCCTGTAAGCAAACAAATTTCAAGGTTGTATAATTTATACATTCTTTGATAATAAATGCACTTTGAATCTTGAATCTTCTTCTACTTGCAGAACATGATTTATAAATTGTTGATGGTTCGGATTGAAACCCGGCATCCAGAGAGTTTCAAACTGAATACATTCAGTCCTGAAGCATGGTTTCAACATATGATGTCAACAGTTCCTTTCCACCCACTGGTGCTGCTTAAGCTGCTGAGTTTCTCCAGCAGATTGCTCCAGATTCCAGCATCTGCAAACTTCATGATTAATAAAATTGATTAGATACAGGCAAAACTGCATAGGATTAATAAAATAAAACTATTGACAGAGGACTGGCTGAAAGAATGGGAGAATAAATCCTAAAATTAGAAATGATGCAACCTATTAACCATATTTTGGTAACTGCTTGCAATCAGGGAGATATACACTGGAGCTTTCTTGTTAAAATTCAGCCACAGAGCTGTGGGTCTGGATTAGGTAAGATATCAGAATTATTTCCTTCAAGGACATTAATGAGTCAAATGGGTTTTCACAAGGATCTGGCCATTTTATAGTCACCAGCATTTTATTCTGGATTTACTTAATTAAGTGAATTTAATTCCCCAGCTGCATGGTGTCTTATCACCAGATCATTAGTCCAGACTTCTGCAGTACCTATCTGAGATGCTTTCAGGATGTAATAAAGCAATGTAAAAATACAAGTTCTTTCTTTTCATTTTAAATGTAAACTTAATTTAGATAATTGCCTGGAAAAGTAACAACATGTTAAAATTCAATTTATAGCAAAATCAACAAAATACTAATGGCTTTTTATGGATTCAGCTAGGTGGTACAAACGTGACATTGTACTAGAAATATTGTGTTCAAACATTGATTCTATTTTATGTTCCCATAAATGGTTTACCCCTTTTATGGACTAAACGGTTCAGGAGTTTTGGTAGTTTATAGTAATGTGATTTTACTGGCATTTCCTCTGCATGGTTTTACCGGTCTTTTATATGAAAAATATTAATTTTATTGAGAATATGGGCTCAATTAGCATGCAGGAAAACACATGTGCATTGCAGGTTAAGTGAAAACAATTGTAATGTAGATTACTTAGTTAATGGTATTGACTAGTAAGACATTATCCCATTTTCAGTTATGTTCCCAGCAAATGCACAACAACTGTGCCAGCAACCAGGTTAATCAAAAATGCCAGACTTCAGAACAATGGCAACTTTGAGGTTGTCAGATCAATAACCTAAAATAAGCTCCTGGTTCATGTTTTCTGGAGTTTATTGTCATTATTAACAGGAAAAAGAAACAAAAATATAACTAGCTCAGCCTCTGTGGCAAGGTGATTAAAAATAGACACGTAGTCCTGGACTGTTCTTAGTCAACTCGGGATATTTTTAAAGGAAAATTCATGTTGCACAGCTTTCGTCTGAAAGTTCAGACAAACTTTTATTTCTCAGCACTTACTTATGTAATCAAATGTTGTCAAAGATGATTGATAAAGAATGGCATGTGATGGTTGGCATGCACCTTGTGAGCCAAAAGATGTGTTTCTATAACCCCACAGGACCAGAGGAAAGCTGATGTAAGGTAGAACGTGTTTCAACAATACCTACCCCAGACTCCACGAGGTAAATGAGACTAACTCTCTAACACTGATAGCACTGTGCAATGGCTGCTCCTCTTCCACTCAATATCTCAGTATCTTCATCAACTCCTGCCTGAGAAGCGACTTGGATCCACTCCAATTTGCCTCCTGTTACAACAGGTCAAGAGCAGATGCCATTTAGTTGGCTCTTCACTCAACTGTGGAACATCTGGACAGCAAAGACACATCCATCAGGATGCTCCTTATCAACAACAGCTCTGCAATCAGTTCCATCATCCCCTCAAGACTAATCAATAAGCTTCAAGACTTTGGTCTCAATACCTCCTTGTACAATTGGATCCTTGATTTCCTCACTTGCAGGTCAGTTTGGATTGACAACAATATCTCTTCCACAATTTCCATCAACACAGGTGCACCACAGGGTTGTCTGTATAGCCCCTCCTGCTCTACTCACACTACACTTATGACTGAATGTCTAAGCACAACTCCAATGCCATATTTACGTTTGCTGACAACATCACTGTCATTGACTGAATCAAAGGTGGTGATGAATCAGCAAATAGGAGGGAGAACGAAAATCTGGCTGAGTGGTGCCACAGCATCATTGGGGGAATCAGAGATGGAGTGGGTCAGCAACTTTAAGTTCCTTGGTTTTATCGTTTCAGGAGATATTTTCTGGGTTGAGCACATAGGTGTAATTACGAAGGAAGTAAGGCAGTGCTTCTACTTCCTTAGAAGTTTGCGAAGATTTGGCATGACATCTAAAACTTTGATAAACTTCAATAGACGTGTGGCGGAAAGTATATTGATTGGCTGCTTCACGGCCTGGTGTGGAAACACCAATGCCCTTGCACAGCACTCCCCTCCACTGAGCACATCTACACGGAGCACTGTCGCAGGAAAGCAGCATCCACCATCAAGGACCTCACCACCCAGGCCATGCTCTCTACTTGCTGCTGCCTTTAGGAAGTAGGTACAGGAGCCTCAGGACTCACACAACCAAGTTCACGAACAGTAGTTACTCCTCAACCATCAGGCTCTTGAACCACCGGGGATAACTTCACTCAACTTCACTTACCTCATCCCTCAACCTATGGACTCACTTTCAAGAACTCTTCATCTCATGTTCTCGATATCTTATTGCATTTTTATTATTATAAATATTTCTTTTTTTCTTTTGTACTACACAGTTTGCTGTCTCTTGCATAATGATTTTTTGTCCATCCTATTTGATGCAGTCTTTCGTTGATCCTATTATGTTTCTTAGATTTACTGTGTGTGCCGCAAGAACACAAAACTTAGGTATTACTTTGATTATAAATTTACTTTGAACTTTGATATTAAAAAAACATTTTGAGTTGACGAATTGTGCTGAGACTATACTGACATATATTTTGGCAATTTTTAAAACTGTAATTGTATTGAAAACTAAACCAGGTTCAACTTACAAATAAATGAAATAAAACTGGTAAATAAAAGCCATTTGGTGTAATACGAAGGGATTGTGAGAGAGAGCTAGGATTCTTGGGCTGTAAATGGGGTCATAGGTTACAGCCAAGGCAGAATGCTGTTGCCATCTGCTTACTAAAGTAGAAACTACCGACAGTAAGAACAGCAGAACAACATCATTGAGAGAGTATGTCTGACAGTATGTCAAGATTATGTATCTAGAGGAGGGTTATTTACAGAACCATTTCACAGCCTGTTGTCTGGGAGAAGGGTGGGTGGATAGATACATATGACAGGGTTCATGCTTCTGAGGAACCTGCGTATCATGGTACTGAAGAAATTCAGATAACCCTTTATTTAAACCTGAGACCTTTGAAGCTGAGGAATTAATCATGCAAATTAGAAATGTTTAATGGTGGCTCTTCTCTTACCAAGGGTCATTCTTGCATGAAATATGATGTTCCAGACATACAAATGGGACTTTCTCCAAAATAAATCAATTGCAATTTTACCATAATCATGAATACACAAATACAGTGCATTATGTTAGGTTATTGCCTGTCTTCTCTGAACTAGCTTGAGAAAATATACTTAACTGTATCTTACATTGTTTTTAAACTTCATCTTAAACCTATGCAACACTTTGGTGTAAATATTCAAAGGGTGGTGTCTTGTTTGCCTGATTGCTACCTATATTCAGAGCTAGATGTATAAATGAGAGTGGATAGTTTGCTCAAGTCTAAAGCATTTGTCAACTTCAATACCAATTTCAGGAATCATCAGCAGTTCTACTGACTGAAGGAGAACGTGTCTTTGGTTCTAATACAGCTTTTAATATTGTGCTAAAATGTTGCAGTATCTCAAATTATTAAGAGTTATAATAATGTTGTAAAATATTTTGAGAACTGAGCTTATTGAGAGGGGGGTAAATTTAAAAAGAGGGACCAGAATAGAATTCTGTGAGAGGAGGATTTCAGTACACAGGGGAAGGAAGTACTAGAGGAAGCAATAGTAATTAAGAAAGTATATAAATAATCAGTAATTATTTAACAATGAGGGATAAAGTTAGTTTCAGCTTGATAAAGGATATCAATATTAAAAAAATGTGGTAAACATAACAAATAACTAAATGATTAATAGGAACAATAGCATAACTTTTGCTCCTACTAAAAACCCAGGGATGCTGTATTCAAGTCTAGTGACAGAACAGATTTCAGAGCAGCCAGGAGAACCCTACCTTGGACATCAAGACAGCAAAGGTCCCCTTCGCTCAAAAAATTCAGGAACTCCTGTCCAATAACAATCCCGGCGTATGTGGCTGGGCATCACTGGCATTATGGACTATGCAAGTAAAAGGAGCGTTAACTGTACCAGTGACACCATGTTGCTCTGGACAACTTTTATCCACACTTCGAGACACGCAATACAACGCCGGGCACGAAAGCTAAACGCCTTCTAGCCAAGCAGCCGCTGTCTGTAAAAGCAGCAGACGTGAAAGAAATCTGCAGAGAGTCATCCTCTGTAAGGTGATTGGCCCAGACAGCATCCCAGGCCGAATAGTCAGGAAGCATGCACACTACCTCTCTAATGACACCATGGACATCAATATCCCTGAATTCCAGTCTACACCTTCAGAACAAAATGACTGCACCTGGTGGCACTGATTCTAAGTACCTTAAACAGCTGGTAACAGTACATATTAAAAACTCCATTCCTGCCACAATGAACACTCACCAATTAGCTTACCAACAGAACCGCTCTATGTCTGGATTTCTGGATTTCACTTTGGCATTCAACACCACTGTCGCAAAGATCAGGTGAACAAACTCTTACTCCTCGGTCTAAATGCACCACTGTGCAACTGCATGTTGGACTACCTAACCAACAGATAATCACAACTGCTCCTACCTCCCTATCATCCTCAACACAGGTGCTGTGCGCTCTGCTTGGAGCAAATAACCTCATCCTCAAAGGGGATGGTTATTGACTGCAGGAGAACTCATATCCCTAACACCCGCCTTTACATTGGCAGCACAGCAGTATCAAACTCCTGAAAGTGCACATCTCGTACAACCTCTCTTGCTCCCAGAATGCGTTCTACACAATCATGACAGCTCACCAAGACCTCTGCTCTCTGAGGAGGCTAGACTATACTCACACCATTCTATAGCTGCACAGTAGACAGCATCCTAACAAGCCGCATCACGGCACGGTTCTGAAACTGCACTGTGGCAGTAAGAAAGGCTCTACAATGGGTATTCAAAACTACCTAACACATCATCGACACCAGCCCACCTGCCATCAAGGACTGACAAAGGTGTCGTAGAAAGGGCCAACAACATTATGAAGGATTCCACCCACCCTGCTCTTGGACTGTTTGAGCCACTTCCGTCAGGGAGGAGGCACCATTTTATCCACTCCAGGACCACCAGACCCAAAACAATTACTTTCCCCAAACAATAAGTCTAATCAACACCTCCACTCACCAACCCACCCTTCCACAAATCCATACACGACTACTTTATATTTCCTGTCGGTCATCTTATGTACAGACATTCCTGTGCATAACATCACTTTCAGGTCATGTATATAAGCTATCATATGTATTCATATTTATTGTGTTTTTATTATTGTTGTGTTCTTGCTCTTATCAAGTTTTCTTGTACTGCATCAGATCCAGAGTAACAACTACTTCATTCTCCTTTACATTTGTGTACTGGAAATGATATGAAACAATATTGAATACATTAAACAATCTTGAAATTTATGCTTAAACAAAACTCTAGGTATAGGCTGTGTTGATTTTGTTGGTTTACTTTTTCCCCAAATAAACTTGTTAGAAGTACCAACAGATGCAGAATTGGACCTATTTGACTAAATTGCTGTGAAATACAATATTATGTCAGGCATTAAACAAAGTATCATCAAAAGCAGTTTAAAAAATAACCAGTTGAGCTTTGATTAAAGCAAATGAAGATCAGTTTTTCACAGTATACAAACATATTTTTATTTATTATGTCCATATTGAGTTAGCTGGTTTCAAAAACAGGTGATATATAAAGCTCCCAATATTGCAAGGCAGAATGGAGCTAATTGGTAATTCTGACTTGGTTGCTCTTAATAACGTAGCTGGTTGGCCTTGCCTTTATGCATATAATTTATATTTACAGAATCTGTCACCACATTTTCTGTAGAAGTTACTTATTTTAATGGGAGAAAATGATGCAGTTTCTACTTTCATTCTTAAATGGACTCTGATATCTCAGCAATTTTTCTTTGCTTTGATGTACAATAGATGGTTTGGTAGTAGTTTTTTTTTGTGCCAGTCACATTTCCAACTCATTGGATAAAGCACATCAGAAAATAAACTATTAGCTGAAAACGACTTCCAAAGAACATGCTGGAGCACAATGTCATATTTTTCATCAATAAGAATCTGAAATAGAATTAGGTTTAATATCACCGGCATATGTCATGAAATTTATTAACAGCAGCAGCAGTACAATGTAATACATGATAAACAAAGAAAAATTAAACTAATTAATTACATTAAATATATATATATGTATATTAAATATACATTTAAAATTAGTAGTGCAAAATCAGAAATAATGAAAAAGTGGGATTGTGTTCATGGGTTCAATGTCCATTTAGAAATCAAAGGGCAAAGGGGAAGAAGCTGTTTCTGAATTACTGAGTGTGACCCTTTGGGTTTCAGGACCTCCTTTCCTTTTTAATTCATTGATATAAATGGATTAAAAATACAACTAACTAGTTACTGACCTGCACATCATTTAGTATGTGGGAGGAGATTAGACAGCACTCATATAATTACAGAGCAAATATTAACATGCAACCTGAAACATTAACTCCATTTCTCTTCCCACAGAGCATCTCCAGCATCACCTGATCTGTTTTCTTTCCCCAGTATCTGCAGTTTCTGTTTGTATTTTTAAGTGTACAGGAGTGGGGAGTTAAAGAGCCAGCATATTCATCAATATCAGTAGGCCCCTCTCTACTGTACAATGATACAATATTTGCTTAAAAAGGGATTTCTTGCTTACAGTGAAAAATCTCAATCAAATTTCTCAGTGGACCCCCATTTCTAAAAAAGTAAAAAGAAGAGATACAATAATGTTGTACTTCCTTTTTCATTATCAGACTAAATTGGTTCACTAATTGCTTTTGAGGCTTGACTGTTATTCTCTGTTTGTTACCGGTAATTGCAATCAGTTTTTACATGTTTTTATCACATTAAAGTGCCGCACAGAAATTCAGTCAAATGGCGTCTGGGGAGAAGTTTGATCCACAATGATCAAATTTACGAGAGGCACCAAGAATAGGTCTGACAGTATTAGAGAAGTTTGACAATTGTTGCCTACATAGCAGTGTTTCCACTTCAGAATTTGTTTTGCAAAATGTGGTTGTCAAAACAGCAGTATTTTTAGTGAAAAAAGTATGGTCTTCATTCAATATCTACAACAATGCAAGAAATTAGTGGCCGATGAGAGTTCGGAGTTTATGTTGTCTGCAGAGATCCTCATTTACTTGGAGAACATACTGAGATTGTGCATGCATTAAAATGAAGAGGAACGGTGGAAATGTGCCCATGCGTTGCCAATATATACTAAAACCAAACATCTCACTGGTATTGTGTTTCCCTAGAATAAAAATAAAAATATTGAAGTAAGTTTTCAACACAGCAAGGCAAATTAGGGATTATATTAAGATCGTATTCCTATGGAAATTATTATGTAATATAGTACTCAATTGCTTTACAGATTGGGATAGTGGTTTAAAGAATCATGTATGTTAACCTTCAGAGATCATACTGTATACCTTTAGAGATTTGGACTCTTGCTGAATTTGGAAGGTGCTTTATGGCTCAAAGGTGTTCATTTTCTGATTCCTACATCATTACATTGGAGTTGCTTTGCTCAATAGATGAGATACTAATTCAAAATTTTAATGGACATTGCAAACTAGCCAGATAAGTCTGCAGTACAGTGAAGCAGATGCTAGGAGCAAGAAATTAGAAATGGTATCTATGAAGGAAGAAATGAGAAAAATACCAAAGTAAAATGTGAGAGGAATTTCAGCTTGAAAATTATTCAAAGGCGAGCATCAGTCTACACTAGCAGAAGGGGAGAAAGGGTCAGAGGGAGGGTGGGTGGTAAAGGAGGGAAAGGCAGGCATAGTGCAAAGGAAGGAACAGCAGAGAAGAAGAGATTAATTGGAAGAATGAGGAACTCTGGAGATTAACCTGGAGACCTGGGCAGCCTAAAATGGGGGGAAGTACTAAAGACATAGCATTCACAGTGTGGACAAATGTAAGAATGAACTGAACAGGTGAAGAGTTGAGCTGATAAGAAGATTTCTGCCTCAGATCAGGCAATTGCTAAGTGAATTGGCTGAGTGAACTGTCAGGTAAGTGTACTTCACTTCTAAAGAGGGAATAAACTCTATAGTGATAATGAAACTAACATTTAATTTTAACAAGTTACCAGATAAAACATTGAAAATCAATTAGCAGCTCTTATTATTATCTTTCATGAATATCAACAGAAAACTTATGGATTTACTGTCAGATATTGCTTTAAACTGAAATGGTTAGATAGTCTAGAGAGCCAGCAAATGAATTGGTACATTTGGGAAAATTTGAAAATGGGAGTAGATTAAGAGCAATCTCTGCAAACTTACATTGCAGAGTAACTGACAAAATTAAGGCTTTAGTGTTTTAATACCATCTGGCCTTGCCTCAAGTGATTACTGCTGAAACATTTACACGCGCCTTCTTACTTCTAGATTTGATCATTCCTTCCATCTAGCCTCCATTCCTGTATCTAGGTTCTAACTCACAAGAACATACATGCAACAACATTTGATGGTCCACGTTGACCTCAGTTAATTAGCACAACTGGTTTCATTTTCCAAACACCTTCTCAGCTTCCCCCCTTTTCCTCTTTGCTGTAATCTCAACCAACTCTGCGGTTCACTGAAACATTAGCATTTCCCCTATTCTAGCCTTGTGTTAGCCTTGACTTCAATCTCTCTGAACAGACAGCTGTCAAGACTCTAACCTCTGGAAATTTCCTCTGCCATCTCTTTCAGCATGCTTCTTAAAATGTATGCCTTTGGTTAAGCTTTAAGTCTTTGGCCCTATCATCTCAATTTGTTTCATTTAAATTTTGTTTCATACAAATTAGCAAAACATCTATGAGTTTATTTCCTCAGTAAAAATGATATTTAAAGCTGCTGTTCTTGCTATTGAGAACAGCAAAACAATCCAAACAAATGTAATTGTGTCTTCCATCATACTGTAACTTCAGTTGTGCGATAGAAAAGTAAAGTTCACCTTATTATTTGTTACGGATTCTTCACAATACACTCAGAGGCCCGCTTATTAGGTCCACTTGTGCACCTGCTCGTTGATGCAAGTATCCAGTCAGACAATCTTGTGGCAGCAACTCAATGCATTAGGTCACGATGTTCAGTTGCTATTCAGATCGAACATCAGAATATGGAAGAAATGTGATCTAAGTGACTTTGATGATGTTGGTGCCAGATAGGGTGGTGTGAGTACCTCAGAAACTGCTGATTCTTCTGGGACTTTCATGCACAGCAGTCTAGAACTTACAGAAAATGGTGTGAGCACACAAGTCTAAACTTGATGAGGATGGGTTACCATGGAAGACCCTGAACATACACTGAGTGTATGTGTTAAAAGTGGTCATTCCTTACATTGTAGTAAAGCACCTTTTCTCCAGGTAATCTGAGTGTGTCCTCACATCAAATAATAACTGTTTGATGTTCAGCATGAATGAATGTCAGACACTCAGAGATGTTAAGATAGTTGACTCACACTTGTAAACATACTTGTAAAAGATGTTTTTACTATTTTGTTAGACATAGTATGCAAGGAGAATTTCCTCTGTGATTGCTAAACTTAGAGTTGGGATGTCACTAGTATTTTTTAGGACTGACATGAAGAGAATAATAAGATGACAAGTTTGTATAAGAGGACAGACTTCACTTTGGTTTTTCTCATTGTTGGTGGAAGTGCTATCTTCTCTTACAGAGGGCGGGAAAACGTAGGTCGGACTTACTCATGATTAACTGTTTGATCAGATGCCAGTAGATTACCAACATCTATGAGGCAAAATCAAGGAATCAGTCAAAACCTTTCAATAAGAGATAAGAAACAGAAAAAAGCTAATGTTACAGCCATTTAGAATCAGAATCAGGTTCAATATCACTGGCAATGTCGTGAAATTTGTTATTTTGCAGCAGTAGTACATTGCAAATACATTATACATATATAAAGCCAGAGTAATCCTGGTGGTGATAGGAGCGCTCAGGACTGTGACACCCGGACTGGGAGAGTGGGCTCCAACAAATCCCGGGAACAACATCTGAGATCTCGATCCTACAGCGCACTACTAGGAACTGCAACGATCAACGACACTGCACCAAAACCTCAAGCTCCCAGGCCTCTGGTAGAGGACCTGAGATTGAGGGAGAAGCACACATACACACCACCCATAAGGGGTGAGAAAGAGAATTATATATACACACACACATGAAAAATTAAATTAAATAAATATTGCAACAGAAGAGGGAAAAAACTGAGGAAGTGTTTATGGATTCATTGTCCATTTAGAAATCTGATGGCAGAGAGGAAGAAGCTGTTCCTGAAGTGTTGAGTGTGTGACTTCAGGGTCCTATATCTCCTCCTTAATGGTGGCAGTGCAGTGAGAAACGGGCATGTCCTGGGTGATGGGGATAATGGACGCCGCCTTTCTGAGAGATCGCCTTTTCAAGGTGTCCTGGATGCTGTGGAGGCTAGTGCGCACGACGGAGCTGTCTGACTTTGCAGCCCTCTGCTGCTTTTCGTGATCCTGTGCAAGGGCCTCTCCAAACCAGATGGTGATGCAACCAGTTAGAATGCTCTCCATGGAACATCTGTCGAAATTTGCTGCTGTCTTTGGGACAAAACAAATCTCCTCAAACTCTTATTGAAAGCTAGCCATTGTCATGCCTTCTTTGTAATTGCATCAATATATTGAGCCCAGGGTAGATCCTGAGAGATATTGACACCCAGAAACTTGAAACCGCTCACCCTCTCCACTTCTGACCCCTCAGTGCAGACCGGTGTGTACTCTCTCGACTTCCCCTTCCTGGAGTTCACAATCAATTCCTTGGTCTTATTGACTTTGAGTCCAAAGTTGTTGTTGCAACTCCACTCAATCACTGATCTATCTTGTTCCTGTACGTCTCCTCTTCAGAATTTGAAATTCTGCCAGGGATCATTGTGTCCTCAGCATATTTATAAACAGCATTTGAGCTGTGCTTAGCCACACCATAGTTGGTGCAGACAGAGTAGAGCAGTAGGCTAAGGACACATTCCTGAGCTGCTTATTTCCAATCCATACCGACTGTGGTCTCCTGGTGAAGAAGTCAAGGATCCAATTGCAGACTTTTGACGACAAAGAGTCCTCACGCTTTAAACACTGCACTGCAGTGGGAAATAAATGTTAATCAGTTTCTTCAGACATGGTCCTAAGTTCATTTGCGGCGCAGGAAAAATATATTTTACGTTCTAATAACCAACTTATTTCACGATGAATCACAACCTGCCTTCTGTAGTGACAGGAAGAGATGGGGAGGTTTGCTGTGAGCTGAAGTCCAATGTCAGTGCACCTAAAGAGCCCAACAATGATGCAGTGAGTGTTGAAGGAGGGGGGGGTCCACTTCACACCCAATCCTCAACCTTTCATCAGAGAGGGCAAGTGATTGAATGCCAATCCCACTCATTCCATTTGGATAACTCAAGCACTGAGCTTCACTACTGTTTTCTTTACAGCTCTACTATCATTTTGATGCATCTCAAATGACGTATATTCTTATACCTATTTCAAGTATTATTTTCTTGGATTATCTATATTGCAATGGTTTATTCATAATTTTGTCTGAAGTTGTCAGGGTGTTGCATATCCACCAGCTAAGGCCCAATTAACTCTAAGGTCTCACTGTGCCTCCTTTCCTCCATGGTGATTATGAGCCAAAGATTAATTACTCATGCACTCATACAGGTAGGGGAGCAAATTCAAGAGCTGGGTTTCATCAAACACATTTTGGCTCCTTATGCCTACATCTATTCCTCACTAACTTTCATAATTTTTGTCTCCGTAGATTAATTTTGCTTGATTTTAGAACCTTAGCATATAACCGGTTCCTATTTATGTATTAACCAATTAACCAAACAAGTAACGGACATTATGTCATACCAAATGCAGTAATATGGTGTTATATCAAACACGTTTGATTATAAGGGAATGAAACTGTCCTGTGCATAGACACTGGGTGTGCAGAACATCGGCTTTGTTGACTGTAACTGAGCTTTATTCGAATTGAATAGAGCTGACAGGCTGTTACTTTTTTCGATCTGCAGAAAACAAATGGTATTATGAAAAGTCACTTGAAAGCTCCTTCAATGACTCTGTTAGTGAAGGCAATATATAACTACCAGCTGGTCGACAGACTTCAGGGTAAACAGGGTCAAAATGAACTGTCCTCACTCAGGTAGGGATAGTGGCCAGCGTCAAGGACATTGGGCACTGGAGGGGCTAATGTATTCTGGATGTTTTCTGTGGAAGGCTATGAGGTGAAAACAGAAGACAGTTGTTGTGTATTTCTGGGTTTATTAGCCACAGTCTATGCTCACAATAAAGAACAGGTTAAGGTTGCTGATTATCTAAGGTACTGTGATGGACATTTTGCGAGGAAAGGAGAATACTGAAAATGAATGTAGTACGGTGCGATTTTACTGCTGTTCAATGCAACATCTGTGTACGTGCTAGTTGGGGATGAATAAATGGCAGAGCTTGGGAGATGTCAATAGAGTAAAACTTTCTTGGACCCACACTTGTCAACATATTTGTAAGGAATATGTTCACAATTTTGTTACATGTAGCACGCAAGGGAAATCATCCCCGGTGGTTAGTGAACTCAGAGTTGGGCTGTCAATAGTACTTTTAGGACTGACGTGAGGAGTATAATAACATGACAAGTTTGTAAGAGAGCTCAGACATTGTCTTGGTTTTTCCTGAATGCTGATGGAAGAATTATTTTCTCTTTCAGAGGGAAAGTGCAGCTGTGACTTAGTCATGATCAACCATTTGATCAGATGCCAGCAGGTTACCCACATCTATGAAACAATATTAAGAAATCAATCAACAGCTTTCAAAAGAAGATTGGAAAAGGGATAAAGGCTGATGGTGCAGCCAAGCAGGGCTTACAGACCTTAGATTACAAACAGTCCTCATGTGTTTGAACACCACAATACCGTGCGAAGTAAATGTTGATCAGTTTCTTCAGACATGGTTTCAAATTCTTACGCAGCACAGTAAAAATATACCTTACATTCTAAGTGCCAACTTATTTCACCATGAATTGAGCTATCTGCTTTCCTTCAATTTTGGCTGCATTCCCCTAACAAAGAGATACTGGAACAAAATTAAGAGATTCATAGATGAAGAGATAGTTTGAGATTGTGTGCCGAATACCACTGGTTACACTGCTCAGAGAGATCTCGTAGGAACAGCAGATGGAAAAGGTATAGAGAATCTGATCAAAACCTGACCTGTGATACCACCATCAAACAGGCAGCAAATTGCCAGCAGTGGGGCTCTCTCATGCAAGCTTAATGTGCCACCTGAGGCACAATGTGGACTGAATGATGGATGCTGTTAATTCTCTTCTTTTACTTTAAGGTTAACACATTTATAAAGTTCATAAAACATTTCACTCTGTTGCCAGATATTATTACTGCAAGTTACACATTTTTGTTGGAAAGAAAATCATTCAAGTAACTTATGGTGGGTAGCTAAAAAATTTTAGAAACTGTGCCTTTTCAGACTCATCCTGTATTACTCAAGAGGAGGAAGCATCCTTGTGACATGGACTGTGGGATTGGATCTAATTGTGCTGGTAATGTCCTGCAGTTCCAGAAGTTCAACCATTTGTGGGTAATTTGTTTGAATTGCTATAAGAACAAGACTAGCTGAGCAACAGGTTTCATTGCATCTGTCAGTCTAGTTTATCACTACACTCCAGGGACAAAGCCTGAGCATGCTAGGGTTACACTGCTTCAGTGATTCTACAAAAGGACATAAGATACAGAAGTAGGAATAGACCATTTGGCCCCTTGTGTTTCTCTGCCATTTGATCAGGTCATATCTGACCTTTTATCTCAATACCAATTTCTTGCACTAATCCCATATCTCTTGCTTTCCTTAATATCTAGCAATGTACTAATCTTTGTTCTAGATCTTTATCTCATTCTGACAGAGTCTGCATTTATATGTGGATTCTGGACCTGGTGATTTGGAGGAAATTTTTTACTTAATATTTTATTTTAGTAGTTTTAATTATTTCTTATTTTTATTCTATTAACCATAATTTATTATTTTAAGTATTGGGTTTGTTTTAAAGTATTTAATCCAATTTTCAGTTTTCAATTCAGAAACAATTAAAAATATCTGCCAGGTTTAACAGGAGGAGACACTTTTCTCTAACCTGAGTTGCTATCAAAGCCTATTAATGGTGAAACTTCAGTATTTTACCAGCTGAGGCCTTGCTGTGTCTCACCGCCCAAGAGCAGGCAGCTAGCTTGTTTAGTTCTCATGATGCATCCCTGGTAGGTCCAGGCAGTAGGCCACACCTAGCTTAATTCAGCCTATTATTTTCTCCCCAATGCAATTCTAAAATTATGGCAGGAAATTACCCAATAATGTATTTCATCTGGAATTGAATAACACCAATGTGTTCTGCATTTTATCCAATACACAAAACAGTTATGGAAACTTCTCTCAAACATTTGTTTTAGGGGTTTCCTTTGTCATGTTCTTCAAAAGCCTGCAAGAAGCCCTGACGTACAGCTGGAGAATTTTCAGCAAGGCCTTCATGGAAATATATTTTGTGATTTCTAAATGGAGAGAGAAAAAATACCTTTTAACAGCATCAGATATCTAATCATCAGGAACTGGTAGACACATTGGGTATACACATTGTGTGTAATCATTGCATATACACATTGGGAAACTTCAGAATTTTCTTTCAAGTGTCCTTTTGACTGTGTTTTAACTATGTTCCATCAAACAAATGTTAAATTTAAGTAAATAGAAA
Source organism: Mobula hypostoma (assembly GCF_963921235.1). NCBI lineage: Eukaryota > Metazoa > Chordata > Chondrichthyes > Myliobatiformes > Myliobatidae > Mobula > Mobula hypostoma. The sequence continues at coordinate 40,979,987 of NC_086109.1, forward strand.
AAGAAGGAACCCATGACGTAATCCAGTTACAGTTGTTAATGAATGAAAACCACCATTTTAGCGTATCTGCAATCCACAGGGGTTTGCATTGCATTTGAATGAGTCTACCTGATACAGATGATCAGAAGTTATTGGTAAACTTGCAGGCCAAGCAAGTAAACAAAGGACAACATTTATGAAAAATATGAGGTAGTAAAAAAGTGGAATCAGAAAACTGTCATATAAGGAAAGAATGGGTGTATTCACTAGAATTTCAAAGAGTAGGAGGGGATTTGACGAAAATCATGCAATCTCATGAGTAGTCTGGATGGAGCTGATGTGGACAAGGTGTTTCTCCCTTGGAAGAATCTGGAACTATGTGCATTCTTACAAGGGAGTAGAGGCAATTATTTTTTTCTCTTTTTAAGGATTCTTAGAGATTTCTTCAAGAGCAATAGAAGCAGAGTCTTTGAGGAATAGATTTTAAGGAAGAGAACTGAATTCATTTAGTTCTCATGGCAAGCTGCAGTATGCAGTACTCTAGTCCTCATTCACCAATAAAAAACAGACAGCTCTTGGAAAAGTGCAAAAAGATTTAACGAGCAGAACTAATATATATGTGTGTGTGTGTGTGTGTGTGTGTGTGTGTGTGTGTGTGTGTGCGTGCGTGCGTGCGTGTGTGTGTGTGTGTGTGTGTGTGTGTGTGTGTATGGTAAATGTAAAAATTGAACAGGCTGGTTGTTTCTTCCCACAGTTGGCTCAGTGGAGCTCCTTATCATTCTTCAGGGGTTGAACAGGGGAAATATAGAGCGAGCACTCTAATTGCAGAAGAATTAATTTAAAAAAAACAGACCCATCAATATGTGATGTACCCAATGCAGCAAAATGGGGAGAGGTTTGGTCAGTTAGGATGCAGGGCTCGGATGCAGCAAGTGTTAAGCTTAGATGCTTTCAAAAAAAAATAAATATGTTACAGAGAAAAGAAGAGAAAGATATGAAAATAGGTTGAGATAAAGTCAAAGGAATGGGAGATCTATGTGCAACATAAACAATAGCAAATCCTATTTAGACCAAATGTCCTGTGGATGTACTCTGCATCATTTTTTATTTGAAAAATTGAGATTCAAGAAACAAAACTGTTCAGGTGAAGTGCAAATTTATTCTAAGCTGGTGGATTATGTGTTATAATTGTTAAAACTGGCAAAATGTAACAGAACCTTCTTTTTCTCCTCAAAATGCTATTCAATCTGTGTGGGTACAGTGTTGATAGCAGTCCAGAAGGCTACTTTCTTAAAATGCCTTATAAAGGTTACTGTGAAATGAATTCTGTCATTCACCTTCTCTGCTCTAGTGAGTCCATTTAACTAGTTCAACGCAGTAGTTATTAACATTTCAATTAATTCTTTTTAGGACTTCCATTAATCACATATTCTTTAGCAAGGAAACTAATCTCCAGCGGTGAAGACATGCAATTAATTACATGATTGGAACAATACTGCATTTAGACACAGGACTCCTTCATGGTTGACTCTGGTTCCTGTGGTCAGAGCACAATGTATAGAGCTGAGTGTCTAGAATTATTTTGGATTCAGCTTTAATGACGCCATTGCAAATCGCCATGAGTTCTCATGCTGGATCCTACCTAATCACCAGCACCACTGATCCATATGCCATTTTAACACTTAATGAACATTAAAACAAGACAGCTGGAGATTATGTTGTTGATGTAATAGAAATAAAACATTGTTTTAAATTATTTGTTAATTTGCTGCATTATGACTTTGGCCAATGGAGAGCTCTCCAATCCTAGTACTAATATTAACCATTTCTTTGCACCTCCTTACTTGGTTTCTTGGTTGTTCTGCATTTTTCACTCTTTCTCATCAATGTTCTCAACTGATTTGACTTTTCAAAGCATTGTGTTTTCATTTTCCAGCAGTGCTTGGTCAAATGTGTCACTATTTCCTGCAAAATGGTGCAATATGAATCAATCACACAGATCTTTTGGGTGAATGAAACTGAGCAACCCCATTGCTAGCAGAAATAGGAAAAGGGAGTAGTGTAATATTCAACATTAAATCTTGCTTTTACGGAAGTTCCATGAGATTCTACACAAACAGATTTTACCATATTTCTTCGCACCTACTTTTACATCTGATGTGAACCAATTTGCTTCTATAAATATATCTCTGGACTGAAACTTGATGCTCGTCACCATAACATCAGGAAAATATTATTAATGCTCAGATTAAAGCTTCCATTTTTCGATGAGGGAGATTGAAACATCAAGGCTGCCTGCCTTTTGATTGCTGAGGATCGTTCTGCTACGCTACTGGACAAGGGAGAGCCTATCATTATGCTTCAAAAACATTGCCCAGGTTTTCTGTGTTTCCGATGTGGACTTTTTTTTTCAGTCTTATTGTTTTTTTTTGTATTCTGTGTTTTTCACATCATCTTTCTCATTTTTTGTGCAGTGGGGTGGGGTGCGATTTGGGGAAAGATGAGCCTGTCCTGTACTGTTTGTTTTTTGTGTGGGAGGAGGGATTTGGGGCGGGAGGGTTTAAACATAGAAACATAGAAAACCAATAGCACAATATAGGCCCTTCGGCCCACAAAGCTGTGCCAAACATGTCCTTACCTTAGAACTACCTAGGTTTACCCATAGCCCTCTATTTTTCTAAGCTCTATCTTTATAATTGACATTGTGATTTGACATTGTGGCCCCTGTCCATCCCCCACATGAGTCATCTGTTGTCGGCCCCCAACCAACACATATTCCACTCTCCCCTCCTACCCCTCCTCACAGTCCCCCACGCTGCTCTCATGACTATACCCCTTCCCCACATGAAACCACCACGGTGGGCTTCACAGCTGAACAGGTGAGAAGACAGCTGAAATGTCTCAACCCAAGCAAGGCTGCAGGCCCAGATGGTGTCAGTACCAGGGTGCTCAAAGCCTGTGCCCCTCAGCTATGTGGAGTACTTCGCCATGTATTCAACCTGAGCCTGAGGCTCCGGAGAGTTCCTGTACTGTGGAAGACGTCCTGCCTCGTTCCTGTGCCAAAGACGCCGTGCCACAGTGGCCTCAATGACCACAGGCCGGTAGCACTGACCTCCTACATCATGAAGACCCTGGAAAGACTTGTTCTGGAGCTGCTCCGGCCTATGGTCAGGCAACACTTAGATCCCCTCCAGTTCACCTACCAGCCCCGACTAGGAGTTGAGGATGCCATCGTCTACCTGCTGAACCATGTCTACGCCCACCTGGACAAGCCAGCGAGCACTGTGAGGGTCATGTTTTTTTGACTTCTCCAGTGCATTCAACACCATCCGCCCTGCTCTGCTGGGGGAGAAGCTGACAGCGATGCAGGTGGATGCTTCCCTGGTATCATGGATTCTTGATTACCTGACTGGCAGACCTCAGTAAGTGTGCTTGCAACATTGTGTGTCTGACAGAATGATCAGCAGCACTGGGGCTCCACAGGGGACTGTCTTGTCTCCCTTTCTCTTCACCATTTACACCTCGGACTTCAACTACTGCACAGAGTCTTGGCATCTTCAGAAGTTTTCTGATGACTCTGCCTTAGTTGGATGCATCAGCAAGGGAGATGAGGCTGAGTACAGGGCTACGGTAGGAAACTTTGTCACATGGTGTGAGCAGAATTATCTGCAGCTTAATGTGAAAAGACTAAGGAGCTGGTGGTAGACCTGAGGAGAGCTAAGGCACCAGTGACCCCTGTTTCCATTCAGGGGGTCAGTGTGGACATGGTGGGGGATTACAAATACCTGAGGAAATGAATTGACAATAAACTGGACTGGTCAAAGAACACTGAGGCTGTCTACAAGAAGGGTCAGAGCCGTCTCTATTTCCTGAGGAGACTGAGGTCCTTTAACATCTGCCGGACGATGCTGAGGATGTTCTACAAGTCTGTGGTGGCCAGTGCTATCATGTTTGCTGTTGTGAGCTGGGGCAGCAGGCTGAGGGTAGCAGACATCAACAGAATCAACAAACTCATTCGTAAGGCCAGTGATGTTGTGGGGATGGAACTGGACTCTCTGACGGTGGTGTCTGAAAAGAGGATGCTGTCCAAGTTGCATGCCATCTTGGTCAATGTCTCCCATCCGCTACATAACGTACTGGTTGGGCATAGGAGTACATTCAGCCAGAGACTCATTCCTCCGAGATGCAACACAGAGCGTCATAGGAAGTCATTCCTGCCTGTGGCCATCAAACTTTACAACTCCTCCCTTAGAGGGTCAGACACCCTGAGCCAATAGGCTGGTACTGGACTTATTTCCTGGCATAATTTACATATTACTATTTAATTATTTATGGTTTTATTACTATTTAATTACTTATGGTGCAACTGTAATGAAAACCAATTTCCCCCGGGATCAATAAAGTATGACTATGACTATGACTATTAGCTCTTTTCAGTTGATGTGCCTGTTCCATTTAGTTTGCTTTTTTGTATGGGGGGGGCGGAATTTGAGGGCTGACAACCCTGCTGCTTTCATTTCTTTCTTGGTTTCATGGCTACCCAGAGAAGAAGAATTTCAGAGTCGTATACTTTGAAACTTTGAACCCCTGAATCAGAGTTGGGTTTATTATCATTGATATATGCCATGAAATTTGTTGCTGGTTTGTGTCAGCAGTGCAGTGCAAAACTCAAATATACACTAAATTACAAAATTAATGAATTACAAATTAAAAACACTTAGTAATGTAACAATTAGTGTAATGCCATTAAAGTGCCAGTGACCAGTTTCAATTCTGCCACTTGCAGTCTATATGTAATCGCCATGACCACCTGGGTTTCCTCCATTTGATCCAATTTCCTCCCATTCCAAGGACGCATGGGTTAGTAGGTCAACTGGCCACTTGGTAGAGTGGACTCATTGGGCTGGAAGGGGCTGTTACTGTGCGGCATCTCTAATTATATAAAACAAATAAATAACAGTGCAAAATAGGAGGAGGAGAAGATAGCGCCACTCCAGTGAATGATATCTGTAATCTGTCAAGTAGGGTGCCGTGCACAATCCTGATTTGATGGAGATAGGCGTGACAGCATGGAGGAACATCTGGTGAAACTTCTGAAATGCCTGCTTCGCTGCTGCTGCTGCTGTGTGGTCCAGAATCTCCGGAGGAGAAGGCCCCGAGTCCTCGGCTTTGCTTGTTGCTCGGTGGCCGGGGCGGGGTCGAAGCGCTCGGCAGAGGATGGTGCTTGGGAGCCTGTATCAGAGGGGCTGGTCGGAGGCTCAAAGTTTTCGGACGGACTCAGAGTCGGTTGTGGTCGGGTGCTTCCAATGCATTGGCAGTTGTCGGCACCTGGAGGTTTATGGCAGGGAGAGTTTCTCCATTTGCCACCTGCTATCAGGACTTTCGGGAGTCGATCGGAACTTTGAGACTTTTTTTTACCAGGCCCATGGTCTGCTCTTTATCAAATTATGGTATTGCTTTACACTGCTGTAACTATATGTTATAATTATGTGGTCTTGTCAGTGTTAGTCTTTGGTTTGTCCTGTTTTTTTTGTGATATCACTCTGGAGGAACATTGTATCATTTCTTAATGTATGTATTTCTAAATGACAACAAACAAGAACTGAGAGTCTTCACAATCTAAAATAGGAATAATGAGGTAATGTTAATGGATCATTCAGAAATCCTATGACAGAGGGGAAGTACCTCCTTCCTGATGGCAGTAACAGGAAGAGAGCATGTCTGGGATGGTGAGTGTCCTTAATGATGCATGCTGCCTTAATGAGGCACTGCCTTTTGAAGATGCCCTCGACAGTGGGGAGGGATGTGCCCATGACAGAGCTGGCCAAGTCTACGACCCTTTGCAGCCTCGTTCAATCCTGCAATCTGGAACGTTCATACCAGGCAGTGATGCACCAAGTCAGAATGCTCTCCACCATACATTATTAGAAATTTGCTACAGCCTTTGGAACCCAAGTCTTGCTGCTGCCTATGCCAAAATGGCTGTATGGTATAAATGATGAAGAATGTATCGGTCTGGATAAGTTTGTTTTTGACTCAGTACCCATCTGAGAATTCACTTCAAGTTATTTCAGTTGAGATTGTTCCTTATATTTCTGCACTTCCATACACTGAAACAGAAGATCCAGCTGTTGATAATTCTGTCAGAAACTTCAGGGAACATATAATGTAGTGGACAACATAGAAATTTGGCACATAACAGGAAACATTATTTCCATTACTTTAAGTTACCACATTTATGCCAGCACTTAAAGCCACCTGATTCACCTTTCATAAGAGGAAAAGCACTATGCTGTCAGAGCCCATTATCCTTTGGTTCATGGGGAAAAGATAAGTTAGAAGAACAGTTAAGTCCACTTGTTTTTAAAATATTGAGCCACATGTTCAAAACATGGAAAGTTGCTTCGACTTTGGCCACAGCAAGTTTCACTTAAATTTAGTACCCTGCTTAGCATATCCCACCAAACCCCTTGACAAGTGCAGCCATGCAGCTTGACGTCCAATGAGAGTGCAGCGTGTCGTTAACCCCTAGCCAATGGACGTGCAATACATGATGACCCATTTTGGACGATTCAATTAGCACGTGTTCCAAGGAATGATAGAGTGGATTGTCTGAGTTAATATGCTCAAACTACCCTTGAGGTGCAGAACTTGAAGCCACACTTAAGAGATCAGTTTCTTATGGAAAATCAAACAGTTAATCAAATGCCCTGAAGCATTTTCCTGTCTTGGAGATCAATTGAATACAAAGGGCAGGGTCCTGTTAGTATCCCCATTTTGCAGATTAGAAGTATGAGTGGCAGGTTAAAAATATGACATGGACTTCCATATTATCACTTACTACAATAAACATAATTCAATGTTGCAGATGTGAAAGGGGCTTGAAAAATGACATCGATAGATAGATAGATAGATAGATAGATAGATAGATAGATAGATAGATAGATAGATACATAGATACTTTATTGATCCCAAAGGAAATTACAGTGTCACGGTAGCATTACAAGTACACAGATGTACAAATGTTAGAGGAGAGTTAAGAAAGAATAAAAAATAAGTTATCTCAAACAGTCTAACAGGAGGAAGTCATCCCTTCCCTGGCTTTAGGTTGACTCATTTTAGAGCCTAATGTCCGAGGGTACGAATGACCTCTTTGGAGCAGTGTGTATGTCTTAGTCTATTACTAAAAATGCTCCTCTGTTCAGCCAAGGTGGCAGGCAGAGGGCAAGAAACATCATCCAGAATTGTCAGGATTTTCCAAAGGGTTATTTGTTCTACCACAGTCTCCAGTGTGTCCATTTTGACTCCTATAACAGAGCCAGCCGTGTTGATGCCATTGCCCCAGCACACCACTGCATAGAAGATTGTACTGGTGACAACAGACTGGTAGAACATGTGAAGGAGAGGCCTGCATACTCCAATGGACCTCAGTCCCCTCAGGAAGTAGAGGCAACACAGGCCTTTCTTGTACACAGCCTCTGTGTTGGTGCTCCCCTCGTCTGTCATCCAGGTGCACTCCCAGGTACTTGCAGGTCCTCACCACATCTATGTCCTCACCATCAATAGTAACAGGGAGCAATGCAGGCTTAGTCTCCCTAAAGTCCCCTACCTTCTCCTTTGTCTTACTGATGTAGAGTTGCAGATGATTCAGCTTGTACCATTTGACCAATTCCTCCACCTGGGCCCTGTATTCATTTTTCCATCCTCCCTTTATACACTCATACCTTACAACACACAGTACTTACTGCTTTTTTATTCCCAGTAGATAGTTAGGAATGATAATTAAATTCATGGATTCTCACTGTCATTGTGCAAGTAAGGCAAGTTATAAACACATTAACCGTTATCCCCCCAAATTACCACAAATTTCTTCAGCTGAGCAATGTTCCAGCAATTATCAGCTTGAGAACTGTGGCGCTGGATTGAGTGCTCAGTTAGATACATTTGCTGTATTTGCTAAATTGAGCCATATGTATGAATTGTCAGAGATGTCAGGCTTCAAATATAAATCGTGCTGCCATTCAAAAGAGAAGAAAAGAATTCTGCTTTTCTTACTGGTCATTAAAAGGCGATTTATTTTTGAGAAGCTGGGATGGTTTAATGATCACTTTCAGCAACTACTCAGAAATAATATGCTCTATAGAGGGTTGAGAATGTCTGCTGCTCTGTTATAGAGAACAGTGGCTTGCACTGTTGAATATGTTTCGCCACAGGGGAACCATTATTGTTTCTCCTGGCTGCAGCTTGTTTCAGGTGCATTTAAGCCAGTGCAGTCACTGATGTTCTGTGACTCTTTCTGTATTACAGGCACAGAATTTTTGTCCCTGATTAAGCTTTGTGGGTATGTAGTTGGTTCCACATTTCTGTGAAATGTTTTGGCAGTTTTATTTTTTTCCATATATATTGACAGGACATTAATCTAGGAGACAAAGTGAAAATTATATTGGACAATGACTAAGTAGGAAATGATTGCCAGCCTACCTTCCATTAACTGGAGCCTCAACCATTAACATTCCCAAGCCATACAGACCAAATGCCACTTTTAGTGTTATGTGAAGCGCATTGTCGGATGCTACCGGTTTAAAACTTGCTTATATCCTGCTCTTTCTAATAGGCTTTCTGCTGAGTACTTTTTCATTCACTGCTTAACTCTTACAAGAACAGTATTATTCACCTCTGCCTTTATCTTTAGGTTCTGTTGTCTTTTGACTAAACAAAAGAACGTAGGAAAAGTAAAGAATAAGGAGAGGACATTCAGCTCTGCAAAGCTCATTCATCTCGTGCTCTAACATTTCCAAACATGGTAAATAACAAGAGCTAAATATTCCAGTGCTTTTGCGTTTATTAATCTATTCATTTTACCTTGCTTAATATTCTATATTTTAAAACACCACCTCTGGAAGGATTGGGCCAAAAGCTGCCTCTTCACTTGCCTCAGTGGTGTCCCTGAAGTGCAAATAGGATTGTACCTGAATAGATATTGACTCCTATCGCTGACTTTCAGAAGTTCTGTGAAAATATAAAATGCTCATAATTGCAGTGACACCCCAGCTACCTTGATTGCATTTCAAGATTCAAGATTTAAGATTGCTTATTGTCATTCTCCAAGACACAAGTGTAAAGGAAAACAAAATGATTGTAACTCCAGATCTAATGCACCATTAAAAAATACTAAGCATAAAGAGCACAATAAAAAAACAAAATAAATGTAAATATATAAGATTAGCTTGTATACCAAGACTGATTTATGTGCATAAAGAGGTGCTAGGTACTGGAGTATCTGTATGTATGGTGACTCTGACAAGAAATAATAAAGTCGTGGTGGAGTGAGTTAATGGGTGGGGAGGTGTTTTATCAGTCTTGAAGAATGTAACTGGTTTTGAATCTGGTGATCCTGGCATGGGTGCTGTGTAGCCTCTAACCTGATGGGAGTGGGACAAGGAGTCCATTTGCAGGGTGAATGGGATCCTTCATGATATTGCTGGTCTTTTTCTAGCATTTTTCTGTATATATGCCCTTGATGGCATGTAGGCTGGAGCTGGCGATGCATTGGGCAGTTTTGACTACCCGTTGGAGAGCTCAACTTCCGCTGTAGTACAGTTTCTGTACCATGCAGTGAGCATCTGCAGAATAACATGAGTATAGATGTGGATAGTCCAGCTCTCTTCAGCCTCCTCAGAAAGTAGAGGTGTTGGTGAGTTTTCCTGATTGTGGACGATATGTTCTGGGACCATGAGAGGTTGTGTGAGATGTGCACACCCAGGATTTTGAAACTCTTTGCAGTTTCCACTCCTGTGCCACCAATGTAAAGAGGGGTGTGTTTGGAGCGAATTCTCCTGAAGTTGATGACCATCTCCTTTGACATTGAGGAGGAGGTTATTTGCCTAGCACCAAGCCTTGAACTCTTCCTCCTCCTCTTTGTAGGCCATCTCTTCATTGTTGTTGGTGAGCCCCGCCACTGTTGTGGCATCAGCAGATTTGACAATGCGAACACTTGGGCATTTGGTTGCACAGTCTTGCGTGAGAAGAGTGTACTTGTTCCTACTCTGCTTAAAGCTGGCATTCTATTTTCCTTTTTCTCCCTTCCCTGTTCCACCTGTTTTGTTATTTTCATATTAGTACTTATCAAACACCATCCTTTCTTCTCACGTTGTTGACACTACCACAGGCATCTGTTTTCCTGCACTGCAGGTTTCATTTCTATCCCTTCACTGCCTTCAGTGGTCACCTCCTGCCATTATCTCCACTTATCCTCCCCTCCACAACATTCTGGTCTGTCGTTCAATCACACCCACCGCGATGCGCCTTCATTTTCCCGACGCACCTTTCTATGTGAGCACAGGTGTTGCACTTATCACTTTTGTGTCCTTTTCCCATCAACCAGGACCATAATCACTCCTTCCAAGCAAAATAATGATTCATCGTTACTTACTTTAATGATGAGGTTGTATTTGTTGTTTCTATCATGGGGATTGTGTGGCCATATCACTCAGTTCAATGAACATTATGACCGTGAGGCTTCCTACACTTCTCAGATAAAACTCAATCTCTTCCAAGGAACAATATTGAATCTTGCTGTTAGGCATTTTTCAGCCTCTGGAATTCAACAACTAATTAAGCAATTTCAATTAAAACCTCTTTCCCCATTCCTTCAGACAGCAGCTTTTAGTAATGATTCCACTGTTCCAAAATGGCACCTTCTCTGTAGAAGTCATTTATTTCTGTATTTGTCCCATCCCCACCACCTTTTACCCTGTTCCATTAATGTCCTCACTCATTGAGGTATAGAATATAAGAACAAGGAGGCTATGCAAGAACTCTATATAATAGAAAGGCCACAACTGGAACGTTGTGTGCAGTTCTGAACAACAATCTATAGGAAAGGCGTGATTGCCCTGATACTCATGCAAAGTAAATTTTACAGGATGTTGCCAGGATTGAAAAATTAAAGCCCTGAGGAAATTTGGATAAACTAGTGATACTTTTTACCAGAGAAGGCTGAAGGAACATTAACTGAGGTGTATAAAATTATGAGGGGCCCAGGCAAAGTTGAAAAGGAAGAGTTTACTCATCCTAACAGAGTGGACAAAAATCAGGGATATAGATTTAAGACTCTGCTGGAAGGATGAGGTCACAGATATGAAAAGTATTCTTCTGACCCAAATAAGAGAAGAGACCTGGAATTCACTTTGAACGGATGGTAGAAACAGACACCCTCATTGCACTTAACTGGACTCTTATGTGAACTTGAAGAGACATGACCTCATAGACCTGATGTTAGGTAACGGGCTGCCTCTTTTTTCGATTGGTACTGACATGATGGGCTGAATGGCCTCTTTCGGTTGTGTTTTCCATGTCCCTAAACACTGGTTTAAATCACCTTTATACCAGCTTTGTTAAAACCAAGTAAATTGGACATGCAGGGGAATGAGCAGCCGATTGCTGATTCCTGTGCAGGGAATTAAGATCAGCAATCAGAGAAAAGTTCTTCACTTTTATCCTTGGCTCACCATTTCTTTGAAGTGACTCAGAGAGAAAATGTTTTCATCCTGGATTTTGGGTGCTGACCCAGATCCCACTTAGTGCTGTAACAAAAGCAAAACATTTGACTGCATGTTTTTAGGTGGGCCGCAATCACAATGAGAATTTGGTGAGGCAGCGCGAGGTTTGAAAAAGTTTGGAGCCTTTTGGAAATTTTCAGCGAGCTGCAATCATAGCGATCTCGTAGGCACACGGCAGAGGCCAATAAAAGGAGTGAGGTGGAAGCAGAGTAGCCATTACTGGTGTTAGAGGGGCCAGACTTTGCCTCAACAGGATACAGGCTCAGGCTATAAATAAAGTTTGAGAAATTTGTGGCAGGAAGGTAGTTAATGTACTGAAATGATCCTGTTGTGAGATGTGGGATTTCAGGGTGCCTAGAAGTCTCCCTGAGGAAATGCACCCGATTTCAGCTCCTGACTGACAAGGTCAAGGAAATGGAGCTGGAGCTGGAGCTGCATGTACCCAGGGTCATCCAGGAGGCTGAAAACCTCTGGATGAGTCTCTTACTGAGGTGATCACACCTAGAGTGCAGGTTTCAGATAGTAGATGTGTGACCATCAGAAGAAGTAAGGGGAGTCAGCAGTTAGTGCAGAATTCCCCTGTAGCCATTTCCCTCAGCAACAACTATACCCCTTTTAATACTGCTGGGGGAAAAGGCAGGCACAGTAGCAGCAGCCTGGTTGGCTGGCTCTGAGGCTCAGCAGAGAAGAGTAAGGTCAGGCAGAACCAAAGTGATAGGAGCCTCAATAGTTAGCAGGATGGACAGGAGATTCTGTGGCTGTAAATGAGACACCAGGATGGTGCGTTGCCTCCCAGGTGCTAGGGTCCAAGATGTCTCACAGTGGCTGCTGAAGGTTCTCAACAGGAAGGGTGAGAAACCAGAGGTTGTCCTACACATTGGCATCACTGGCATCGGTAGAAAGGGGAAAGAGGTCCTTAGCAGTGAGTATAGGGAGATAGGGAAGAGGCTAAAGGGCAGGATGTCCAAGGTAGTAATCTCTGGATTACTCCAAGTTATATGTGCTGGTCAGGGGAGGAATAAGATGATTGCTTAGATGAATGAGTGGCTGAGGATCTGGAGCAGGGGCAGGGTTTCAAACTTCTGGATCATTGGGAACTCTTCCAGGGTAGGTATAACCTGTACAAAAAGGATGGGTTATACCCAAGGTGGACCAATATCCTTGCAGGCAGATTTTCTGAAGCTATTGGGCAATTGGGGCTTAAACTGATTTGGTAGGGGGATGGGAACCAGACTGATAAGGCTGAGGATTGAGCAGTTGGTATACAAGTCGATGAATTATGTAGTGAGAATGTGAGGAAGAACGGTCAGATGACAGGGCAAAATTGTAGTCAGTAGGATGAGCTGTGGTATAATATTGGGGCAAAATTGATGAATACAGGACTGAAGATGCTATACTTGAATGCATTCAGTATACAGAATAAGGTAGATGATCTTATAGCGCAGTCAGAGATTGACAGATATGTCATTGTGGGCATCACTGAGTTGTGGCTGAAAGAAGATCATAATTGAGGGCTTAATATCAAAAGATACACATTGTATTGAAGGACAGGAATGTAGGCAGGAGGGGTGGCATAGCTTTGTTGGTAAGAAATAAAATCAAATCCTCAGAACGAGATGACATAGGATCCAGAGATGTAGAATCCTTGTAGATAGAGTTAAGAAGCTGCATGGGTAAAAAGACTCTAATGAGAGTTATATACAGGGTACTGAACACAGCCAGGATTTGGGATATAAATTTCAAAGGGAGATAGGAAAGGCATGGAGTAAGGCAATGTAACAGCAGTCACGGGAGATTTCAATACATAGGTAGATTGAAAAAATCGGATTAGTGCTGGATCCCAAGAGAAGGAATTTTTAGAATACCTACAGATGGCTTTTTAGAGTAGCTTGTGGTTGAGCCCACTAGGGGAAAGGCACTTCTGGATTTGGTTTGGGTAATGAACTAGATTTGATTTGGGAGCCTAAGGTAAAGGAAGGCAGAGATCACAATATTATAGAATTCACCCTGAAGTTTGAGAGGAAGAAAATAAAGTCGGATGCATTAGTATTACAGTGGAGTAAAGAGAATTACAGAGGTATGAGAAAGGAGCTGGCCAAAGTTGATTGAAAGGGGACACCAGCAGGGAAGATGGCAGAACAGCAGTGGCTGAAACTTCTGGGGACAATCTAGAGGGTACAGTATACATATCTTCCAAAGACCAAGAAGCATTTTCAAGGGAGGATGAGGCAACCATGGCTAACAAGGGAAGTCAAAGACAACATAAAGAGAATACAGCAAAATATAATATAGCAGGAAGTAGTGGGAAGTTAGTTGGGAAGTTTTTAAAAACAATCAGAAGACAAATAAAATGTCTTAAGAAGAGAAAAGATGAAATATAAAGGTAAGATAGCCAATAATATAAATACCAAAAGATTTTTGTCAGATATATAAAACAGAGGCAAGGTGGATATTGAACTGCTGGGAAATGATGCTGGAGATGTAGTAAAAGGGGAGGGGGAGGAGGAACAAAGAAATGGAAGATGAACTTAACAAGTACTTGAGTCTGAATTTGCTGTAGAAGACACTGGCAGTATGCTGGAAATTGAAGAGTGTCAGGGGGCAGGAGTGAGTGTAGTTGCTGTTACTAAGGAGATGGTGCTTGGGAAGCTGAAAAGTCTTAAGATATATAAGTTGCCTGGACAGATGGAATATAGCCCAGGGTTCTGTAAAATGTAGCTGAAGAGATTCTGGAGGCATTAGTGAAGATCTTTGAAGAATGAGTAGATTCTAGAATGATTCTGGAGTACTAGAAAATTGTAAATGCCACACCACTCTTTACGAAAGGAGGGAGGCAGAACAAAGGAAATCATAGACCATTTAGCCTGACTTCGGTGGTTGGAAGGATGTTGGAGTCCATTGAGGATAAGGTTTCAGAGTACCTGGAAGTACCTTATAAAGTGGGCCAAAGTCAGCACAGTTTTGTTAAGGGGAAATCTTGCCTGACAAATTCAGGATAGATGAAGAAGAGCCAATGGAGGTTGTTTACTTGGATTTTCAGTAGCCATTTGACAAGGTGCTGCACATGAGACTGTTTAACAAGAGGACATGGTATTACAGAACAGATACTAGCATCGATTGAAGATTTTCTAAAGGGCAGGAGGCAAAGAGGGGAATAAAGGGTGCTTATTCTGATTAGATGCCAGTTACTAGACCTGTTGCGCAGGGATTGGTATTGGGATCATTCTTTTTACATTATATATCAATGATTTGGCTGTTGGAAGTGATGGCTTTGTGGCCTAGTTTGCTGATAATGAAAAGCTAAGTAGAGGGGCAGGTAGTGTTGAAAAAGCAGGGAATCTGCAGAAGGGTATAACCGGACTGGGAAAATGGGCAAAGATACGGCAGGTGGAATACAGTGTAGGGAAGTGTATGGTTATGCACTTTGGTAGAATGAATAAGGGTGTAGATTATTTTCTAAATGGGAGAAACTTCAAAAATTGGAGTTATCAAGGGATTTGGTGCCCCTGTGCAGGATTCCCTGAAGGTTAACTTGTAGGTTGATTTGGTGGTAAGGAAGGCAAATGCAATGTTAGCATTCCTTTTGAGAAGACCAGATTATAAGAGCATGGACATGATTCTTAGGCTTTATAATGCATTGGGCAGACTATACTATTGTGAACTGTTTTGGGCCCCTTATCTAAGGAAAGATGTGCTGGAATTGGAAAGGGTCCAGAAGACGTTCACTAGAATGATTCTGGGAATGAAAGGATTAACTCATGAAGAGCATTTGATGGCTCTGGGCTTGTACTCACTCTAGGTTAGAAGAATGAGGGTGGATCTCATTGAAACCTATTGAATATTGAAAGGACTAGATAGAGTGATGTGGAGAGGATATTTCCAGTAGTGCCTGACTTTAGAACCAGAGGGCATAGCTTCAGAGTAGAGGAACATCCACTCAGAACAGAGATGAGGAAGAATTTTATTAGCCAGAAGGTGGTAAATCTGAGGAATTAATTGCCAGGGATGACTGTGGAGATCAGGCCATTGGGAATATTTAAAGTGGAGGTTGATAGGTTCTAGATTAGTCAGACATCAAATGTTATGGGGAGAAGGCGGGAGACTGGGGTTGACAGGGATAATAAATCAGCCTTGATGAAATGCTGGAGCAAACTCAATGGGCCAAATGGCCTAATTCTGCTCCTCTATCTTGTGTTGTTATATCTTTTGGTATTTGATTATTGGTAGAAAACTACAGAAATTCACCATTTTGCTTTTTTACTTACTGTTCCACAAATAGAAGAATTTGAAAGAAAATGTGGGAATTAAGCTGTCACTAGCTTATTGTTGCTTCAACCATTGTTACATTTAGAGTAAAAAGTAGCTGTAAAATTCTGACTCAAGTCCTATTGTTTCCATATGCTCTGCCAATTATCATTATTCATGCATTTTTATATTTCCTTCCATACTGAGACCACTGTACTGTGTAATCTGTTTGATTTAATATGTAGTCACATCTTAAAAGAGCAAGCCGATGTTATAATGATGCAGCAGGTGTGGCATGCAGAGCTGAGATTTCCTAATGGAGTGGTTTGCAAACTGAGCAAGCAGCCAAGAAACTGAGCTGTCCAAGGAAGGCAGCTATCAAGTTTACCTTTTATCTGTTCTACTTAGTTCATCTTAAGCTGAGTACCCAAGTTTATTTCTCTACAATTGCATCTGCGTTTGTTACCTGGAGGACTTATGTCTTCCCAACTACAGGGACTCATAGCTAAATACAATAGAAAGGTGTAAACACACACAAAAAAAGACTGAAATCACTTACTGTGCTAGTTTTAATCTTGCGCTGGGCAAGGAAATATGCATTTTCTTCACAGTTCATTTTGTAAGCTACTTAGTGGAAAAGTATCAAGTTAGTCAGAGATTAGAGATGGGTACTGAGTGTTGAATGTTAGCATGGGAAAAGAGGTGATAGTTGTCGCCTGGAAGTAATTTACTTACACTGAAGGTTTGAAAGCAGTAAGTGGTTTAATGATCTCATCAAGTCAGGAGGCAAAAGGATTCATCTGTATCTCAGTAAGGTATCACTCCAGCCACCTCAGCCTGCCCTCATGTTGACTGCAGCACCATGCATCCGTTGTCTTCGACCCTGTCTGGTCAGCTCATACTGCTTAATGCAATGTTGTACTTCTCTCATCGCTTTGAGCAAAGACACTCCAAGTGCCCGTGCCATGTCACTCACTGAGCTCAGCTTTACTCCTTGCAGGAGTAAAGAGCACAGGATAACAGGGGGGAGGCAGAGAATGGGACGAGCTCTTCAGTCCTCAGCCAAATAGAGAGGAGTGACTAGAGGTAGTCAACATGACCAAATACTTAGATGTAGAGTATGGGGTGATGGTAGTTACACTGCAAACCCAGTGATGGAATTCTAACTCCATTGTATACAACCGAAAAGCAAAAAGAAAAGCTTCATATCTTCAAATCTGATATAAAACAGAGAATTCTAGAAATTATCTGTAAGTGGAAAGAGAAGCAGAGTGAAAATTTCAGAATAATGGCATTTCAAGTTCAGTTTATCCTTCACGTATGCTGACTGATATGGTGAATATTTACAGCTTTTTCTGTTTGAGCTTCTTTTTAATACAATGCTCAAGTGGGCTTGACATTATTTTGTTAATTATTTTGTTCCTAATGGTAACCCCAACTATTCTCCCACTAATAGTCCCAGCTGATGTAGTTGTCTCTTACAGGCCATTCACTCATTACTGGGTGACGTGAAAAAGAATATGGCAGTTCCTCTTCAGAGGAGGTCACAGCTCAGTGGTGACTTTCTTAGTATTAGCTGTTGACTACTGAAAATGGATCACCACAGGACCTATCCCTTCCATGTGCCTAATCAGACAGTCAAATAGACATAGCCATATGAATATGCTAAGTAATTCAGTACAGAAATAGCCATTCAGATCACCCATAGTATGTGTGTGCTAGCAATCTAGCACTGATTTCCAAGTAATCCTTCCTTAATTGATTTTATTCCCCTAATATTCCCATCAACACCATCCAGAAAACTTCTCTATACATTCAGGGCAAGTTACCTACCAACCTGCATGTTTTTAGGTTATGAGAAGAAACCAATGTACTCTGGGGAAACCCATGTTTACACACGAGGAATGCACAAACTACACAGCTACAGCACCTGAGGTTATGACTGAATCAGGGTCACTGGAACTGTAAGGCAGAAGCACTGTTGACTGTGGACTGTGCCACTCTTTGGGGTATGCAGTAAAAGGGATTGGTGGTTTATCAGTTGTGAATCACGTCTTATACTATAAGTGAGCAGGACTGTGTAAAGGGAATAGGGAAATGAATGGAAAGTTTGCATTAGATGTCACAGGATTGCTCAAGCTACACTTCACTGGATGAGGATATGGCATGGGGAAAAAAAAAGATCTGAGGACTTCCTAGCCATACCATGCCTGGGATTGGACTAAGGGGAGCCTCTCACTGGCCAGATGTAACTTTGCCCATGTAAAGAGTGGCTACTTGTGTGGTTCATCCAACATTTTACCTTGTCTACACTTAGACGGTTATTCTCCTGCATTCCCATTAACTTAATCCAGAATCCAGGATTACATATTGGCTTTGCAGAAGTCAATGTTCAAAGGTTCAAGGTCGAATTCAATGTCAGAGAAATGTATACAATATACATCGTGAAATGCTTTTTCTTCACAAACATCCACGAAAACAGAGAAATCCCCCAAAGAATGAACAACAGTTAAATGTGAGAACCCCAAAGTCCCACCCCCCAGCTCCCCCCTCCTGCGCGTCAGCGGCGGCGAGCAACAATCCCCTCTCCCCCCACCGGCAAAACAAAAACCACACCCGCTACCGAGCACAATCGTGAGCTAAGTGATAGCAAAGACATAGGTCAAAGTTATCCCAAAGACTCTGTATTTCATCTGACATTCAACAAACCACAGGTTCCAAACCCGGCAAGGGAGAGGGAGGTGTCCCCCAGTTTCACAGCAAGTGGGAGACATAACAACAACCCGCTGGTTTATGATGTTAAAAGTCCATTTCATCACTTTTTTCGAGCTCTGTGTCTGAAAATTGCAAAGACCTCGAGTCTTCGGGCCCACAGCGAAAGATTTTCCGTCCTCCCCGACGACACACGAGTCTCTTGCCGTGACACCGACCTTCAATCTGCCCGACTCCAGAACCCCGAGACCTTAGGCTTCCGAACACGTTCGAGACTCTCAGGCCAAACCCTTGGCATGTCGAATAACAGCAGTCGTGGAACCCCGAGAACGGGTCCCATTCCCACAAAGAACTGAAGCCTGCATGTAACTCCAGGTCAGGGTCTTCAAAAGAGCCCTGAAAGGGAAAAATAAAGATATTAAAGGTGGAAATAGAGCTGTTTCCGAAGAAGCAGGCAAAGGAGTCGCCATTAGGCGCCATGATCCCTCCTAAACACCGCCTTCTTCAGAGAGTGGTAATAAATGGTTGAGAGGAGGCTGTGGACTAGTGGAGTGTCGCAGGGATCAGTGCTGAGTTTGTTGTTATTTGTCACCTATATCAACAATCTGGATGATAGTGTGGTTAAATTTGCAGATGACCCCAAGATAGGGGGTGCAGTGGACTGCGAGGAAGACTATCAATGCTTGCAGTGGGATCTAGACCACCTGAAAAATGGCAGATAGAATTTAGTGCAAGTGTGAGCAGTTTCGCTTTGGGAGGACTCACACGGTGAGGGATAGAGCTCTGAGGAGTGTGGTAGAATAGAGGGATCTGAGAATGCAGATTTATAATTCTTTGAACTTGGTGTCACAGGCAGATAGGATCATAAAGAGAGCTCTTTGCACATTTGCCTTCATAAATCAAAATATAGAGTACAGGAGCTGGGATGTTATGTTGAAGTTGAATAAGACGTTGATGAGGCCTAATTAGGAGTACTATGTGCAGTTTGAGTCACTTACCTAGAGGAAAGATATCAATAATGAAAGAGTGCAGAGAAAATTTCCAAGGATGTTGCCATTTCTTGAGGACATGAGTTATAGAGAAAGGTTGAATGGGTTAGGACTTCATTCCTTATAGTGTAGAAGAATTAGGGGAGATTAGATAGACATATACAAAATTATGATGAGTATGGACTGGGTAAAAGCAAGCAGGCTTTTTCCACTGAGGTGGGAGAATTCATGGGTTAAGGGTGAAAGGTAAAATGTTTAGGGGGAACGTGAGGGGGATCTGCTTCACTCAGTGGGTGGTGAGAGTTTGGAATGAGCTGCCAGTGGAAATGGTGGAGACGGATAGATTTCAAGAGGAATTTGGACAGCTGCTGTACATGGATGGGAGGGGTATGGTCAGTAGGTCTAGGCCAATTAATAGTTCAGTATGGACTAGATGGGCCAAAGGGCCTACTTCTGTACTGTAGTGGTCTATGATTCTATGACTGTAACCTACTACTCATCTACACAATATGGGCCAGTACACTGTGAATGCCACCATGTAGAGATCTTCCAACCTTGTCTGCTGATAACCCCCAACTGACCTACAACAGGGTGCTCGGCCTTTTAAAGCAGCAGGAAATTGTGGGAAGGCAAAATAGGGAAGATGCAATCTGGAAACAGAGGTTCTGACCAGACTGCATCTACCTCTCAACTGTAAGGCCTTGCAGAATCCCTCATTCCCAAACGCTGCCTGGTTTACTAATGCTGGTGTCTACCGTTTACCTTCGACTCTCTGTGAAGGGTTGTCATTGACTCCAACACACAGAGCATTTTACTTCTCACAACAGGGAATTGAGCAGCATTGCACCATTTCTGCTGAACTCCTGTAGATTTCATCAAGTAGGATTTCTAAAAGAAGAAACAATGCAGATTGAAAGGTGTACGAATTGTGTGCAATTGGAGTGCTGCAGCTTTTTGAACTCGTAGATAAAAGAATTGTTAATGCTACTTTCTATCCAGGATTATTGATGATTGTTAAAAGACTTATGACCTTTGAATCTGTGTTTCATGGTGAGACTGTGAAGTAACACAAGGGAGAAGACCAGATCGGTCTGTGTGGAACTGATCTGCGTTGGTGGAAGGGAATGAAACAAAGAAGTGTGCCATCTTTTCAAGACAGGAATTCCTGGAAGGCTGACTGAGCCGGTGACAATGAGAACATGTTGAACTTCCTTGGCATCAATGTGCATCAGGCTTCGGCCTCTGCCAGCATTCAGAACAGCCTCTTACTTCTCAAACAAGGGGCACTATCTCCTCTGCTTTGACTCAGAGTCAAATCAGAATCACTGGCATTCTATATGTTGTGAAATTTGTTTTTCTGTGGCAGCAGTACAGTGTAATACATAAAAAAACTATAAATTACAAAAACTGATACATATATGTATATAATAAATAATTAGTGCAAAAGGAGTGCAATAAAAAGTGATGTAGTGTACATGGGTTCACTGTCTGTTCAGAAATCTGATGGCAGAGGGGAAGAAGCTGTTCCTAAAATGTTAAGTGTGTGTCTTCAGGCTCCTGTACCTCCTCTTTGATGGTAGCAATGAGAAGAGTGCATGTCTTTTCTGAGGCATCGCCTTTTGAAGATGTCTTCGATACTGGGGGGGCTATTGTCCATGATGAAGCTGGCTGAGTTTGCAAATTTCTGCAGTTTTTTTCCAATCCAATGCAGTGGGCCCCTCCATACCAGATGGTGTTGTAACCAGTTAGAATGTTTTCCATGGTACATGTTTACAAATTTGCTAGCGTCTTTGGTGACATACTATATCTCCTTAAAGTCCAAATGAAATATAGCCGATGTCATGCCTTCTTTGTAATAGCATCAATATTTTAGGCCCAGGATAGGTCTTCAGGGATGTTGACACCAGGAACTTGTAACTGCTCACCCTGTCCACTGCTGATTCTGTCACAATCATGGATTCGGAAGCACAGCAGATACAGCAATTGTGCTCGTGAATATGCGCGTGTCAGCTAATTATTATTTCATTGTGATAGTATTTAACTCCATTCTTTCCGTTGTTGTGCTTGTCGAGACTTGAACCCAGCACAGCAATGCTTCGCTGCCTTGCCTGAGAAATTGGATTGAAGAGTCAACTGACTCTGAAGACTAGCGGTATTCGTTTTATATTTAGATGTTCTTTTCAGCCGCAGTGTAGGCTTCGTTTTCCATTTGAGAGTTTTAGTTAATGGCCCTGTTTGACCTAGCGTTTATTGTTTTCTTTTCCCTCTAACTCTGTTCTTATTAAAGTCTGTGAACTATTGACCTGCTTCAGTGTCTCTCACTCTGCATTTGGGCCATATCCGAACCTGATTCCTTGCTGAGGGCTGGTGTGTGCTCCCTTCCTGAAATCCACAATCAATTCCTTGGTTTTACTGACATTTTGTTCAAGTTTGTCGTTGCAACACCACTCAGCCAGCTGATCTACCTCACTTCTGTATGCCTCCTTTTCACCTTTTGAAATTCTGCGAACAATAGTTCTATCCTCGGCGAATTTATAGATGATGTTTGAGATATGCGTATGGGTGTAGAAAGAGTAGAACAGTGGGCTAAGTATGCTTCCTCGAAGTGTGCCAGTGTTGATTATCAATGAGGAGGAGATATTATTTATGATCTACACTGACTGTGGTCTCCCGATGAGGAAGTCAAGGATACAGTTGCAAAGGGAAGGACAGAGGTCCAGGTTTTGGAGCTTGATAATTAGTACCGGGGGAATCTGCTGGTGGCTACAACCTGGATTTCCCTGCCTGGCCAGATAGTGAAGGCCAGTTTTCTCACAAGGATGATGAAGGCATAGAGGACCAAGTGCTGGTAGATGGATGAATGTAGATGGGTACTTGATAGACTGCATGAGATGGTGGATCAAAGGACCTGTCCGAATGCTGTCAGACTCTATCAATCCACACTGCGCAATTTTATGGAAAACATAGTTAAACCCCTGCCATTCTACAAAAACAGTTAAGTACAGCTCGAGGGGCAGCTCCAGAGTGGTCAAGGGACCTGGTGTATGTTCAGCACTCCAGTAGTTTGCTGCCTGATATTTCTTGTGCGCAGGTAGCTTAGCAGTCATGTTTTAAACTGGTATCACTTGTCTCCAAACCTCAAATCTGCTTGGACATCTGAATAGGTCAGTGCAGATGGGCAGCTCCCTGAGCATTTTACAATCACGTGCACAGTTTTTTTTTTACTTCTGTGTCCAGACCACCTGAACATTAACGGAGTGGAACCCTTTCAGACTTGTAAACAGTGTACTGGGAGCCAGATGCATGCAGTCAATTACATCCCACATCTGTGAAAATCCACCAGAGACTCAGACCCATTCAGCCTGGACTCAGTGAAGGAAACTTTGAAGTCCTTGAAAACAAGGCAACAATATCCTTCACTTACAAGCAGCCAACTGCAAAATACAGCATTTCTTTCCATCTGATCTCTGAAAGAGTACCATGGCATGCAAGGTAACATTCAGATTCACAGTTAAACGTTTACCATTGCCTGGTCTATTCCAAATCCATTATAAAATCACTTGGGGCTAATCAGGTACACAACAGGTATTTAACTCTCAATTTCGTTGCCTTTCAAAACCTCAAAATCTATAAACACAGCCCTTTTAATATAAACATCAGGAACGTTTGGCAATCCAAAACTGGTTCAGAAAGATAATCTAATCATGACACAAACTTTACTGGTAATGATAAACTTGTTTAATTAAGACCATTAAAGTCTGTTCTATTTTACAAAATGTGTTTCAGCGCAGGAGGAGTTGGAAATCATGAGCGTAAGTATTGCTGCTCATGGAAGAAATAAAATACAGTACTATGCAAGTCTTAGGCGCCCTAGATTTTTTATATGGTCTCAGATGGTATGGTAGCCACAGAGCCCTGATCTCAACATCATCGAGGCTGTCTGGGATTACCTGGACAGACAGAAACATGCAACACAGCCAATGACTGCAGAAGAACTGTGTCAAGTCCTCCAAAATGCTTGGAACAACCTACCAGCTGATTTTCTTATAAAACTACTCGACAGTGAACCTAAGAGAACTGGTGCAGTTTTAAAGACGAAGGGTGCTCACAAGAATTATTGATTTGG
This sequence comes from Mobula hypostoma, assembly GCF_963921235.1. Classification (NCBI taxonomy): domain Eukaryota; kingdom Metazoa; phylum Chordata; class Chondrichthyes; order Myliobatiformes; family Myliobatidae; genus Mobula; species Mobula hypostoma. Next base: position 41,003,599 of record NC_086109.1, read on the forward strand.
TTTAGTTTTGCTCATTGTTGACCATTGGAGGATCTTCATTTTATTGTTTTTTAAAGCATCTTCACTTTACAGATTTTTTTTTACATGCACCTAAGACTTTTGCACATTTCTGTAAAGTCAGTTTGCAGACGATAATCATAAGGAGTAAGAGGAGGTTTAGCTCTTATGGACCTACATGTTTATTCCATCATTCTGTAACATTGTAACTGATCTAAATGTGCCTAACTCCACCCTCCTCTCAGGACTCCATGATCAAAAATCTGTCTACCTCTGCCTTTAATATATTCTATGATAGTCTCCACTGTGGGACAGAGTTCTAAGCACTCATCGTCATTTGAGAAAAGAAATTCCTCGGTATCTCTGCCTTAAAATATGCCTCCTCATTCTAGACATCTATTGGAAGCATTAATGAAGCACGTTTGATGTATAGTTGCTGTTTTAATGTAGGAAATGCAACAATCAATTTACCAGGTCATTTATTTTATCAATATTGATTGAATCAGGCATAGTGAGAGAACGTTTGGTTGATTATGCGGGGGAGCAGTCTGTAAAGCATTTCAGTGATAAATATTTGTACCTGACATTAATTTAAGACAGATTTAATTAGATTTTGATTGGACAATCTGTAATGGACTGTACTTTTTCTTTATGTTACTAATGTCAACTATCAATGTATTTGAAATCTTTAAATAGAATATACATTTTAGTGCAAGTGCATTGCTGAACTTTCCATCTGTTTCCAGGTTAGTTACAGCATTCCACTGATGTCAGGGGTGTAACAATGCTGCCAAGGCTACCCACGAACAATTAAGAAAAGCAATTTCAAGACTGGGATGCTAACTCTTAGTAATCTCATGATTGACTTGTGTAATTGGTTAACTAATTAACGAAGACTGAAGTGTCAAGAATCTATTCAAATCCAGATTTACTAGAACAAATAGAGGAAAATTTCAGTATAAAATGGAAAAAATTAGAAGAAAAATCAATATTGGACATTCTTTAAAAGTTATCTATTGTTGTCCGTTGAAATTAAATCATGTGAATTTCAATTAAATTAATTTTAAATGAAGTGTAAAGTTTGTATATAGGACAGCGCTACCAGTTTTCCCCTCGATGAGCTGAACCACGTCCTCTGCAGTTCACCTCTAGCCCATATCACAAACAATGATCACAAGCAAAAATAAATTCAATGGATGGATGGGGATAAGCTGGGGTATAGTTATTGCTTTGTAACTGCAATGAAAAGGCAGACAATGATTGCAATAAGGACCTTCACCCAAGCATGTCACTTTAAAGTGCAGCATTCATTTAATCTTCTGAAAGTATTGACTGGAAATAAAATGCACAGGAAAATATGCAATGGAGGGATTCTGGTGTTGAACCTCTGCCTCTGCATATCTTATAAAATTAGACTTCATAACAATCATAAATTTTCTTTTTCCCACTGGTATGCCAAATCTTTGTGCATGACAATCTAACAATAATCACTTAGTGATTCCGAAGCTCATGTAGTATTTCCCTGCACTGAAATGCTTTCTCTTATTATGCCCTGTGTATGCATGTATGTGTATGTATGTCTGGGTGCCAGGATGGAGATATGTCTCAAGCAAAGGAGGTGTAAGGCATTCCTTTCCTCCGCTGTAGCTTGCATGTCACCTTAGGCAAGGTATGGTACCTGCTTAGCCTCCCAATTAGGGACACATGAAGCCATGGGAGCAGGTGGTGGATGTTCGGATGAGCAGAGCTGGTGCATATCACAAGTCCTGGTTATGCGACCACTGACTGCAGGCAAACAATCTCTGAAGAGTACTGATAATGGCTGGGATCACCCCATCTTGTAAAGACACTGCCCAAAAGAAGGCAATGGAAAACCACTTATGTAGAAAACTTTGCCAAGAACAATCGTGGGAAGACCATGGTTGCCCACATCATACAACATGACACATAATGAATGAACACTTACATTTAATTCTTCCTGTTGATAAAATCAAACCAAATTGCGCTCTCTTACTTAGGGCACTAAATAGTGTAATTTAATTTATTCTTTGCTGCCATATTGAGAAAAAATGCCATTCACTGTGGTCTTTGTCATTGAATTTATTTTGTAGTGTAAGATTGATACCTATTAATAAAATTATTATGATAAAAAAACTTCTGTTTGCATTAACTAAAGTAAAACTTTGTCTTGCAAAGATTCAATGAAAAATGTACAAAGAGACCAGCCTAAACAGCAATTAATTATTTTGACAGATTTGTGTCCTAGATGAATGCTCTTGAAATATTATTTCCTACTGCTAGTGACATTGTTGTATCCTGTTGTGTATATTATACTATTCACTCATCATTTAATTAGTAGATAGCTCAATCTTTGGGTGCCACATTTTATTTCAGTCTGTATTTGCCACATCAGATTTAGAATAAGTGTCCTTCCCTTCAGGCTTGTGACATTACAAGGACAGAACTTCATTCGACAGAACAGAATCGGTCTTTTTTACTGTCAGGGTCTTTCAGCACAGGTTAACTCAGAAACAGATTACTCCTTGCGTTTAACAGAAACTAATGGTATTTTGCATCCAGAAACAATCAAGTTTTCCAATCAACCTCAGAATTTATGGTCTGTGATTTAAATCATTGCCATTTCAGGAAACTAATTTAATTAAAGTAGCTTACTTAGGTTTGAGGTTCTGCTAACTTTCTATTTCTAATTACAGTAATGAAAATATTGGCAGGAAGAATAATTTGCAGTGCTATTGTGCTTCATAAATCTAAGTGTTTTCAGTTTCTTCCTTAATGAGAAAAATAGTTACATTATTTTTACGGAATAAGTTTCACATTTTTCTCGCTGCTGTTCCAAGATACCAGTACGCAAGTCCAGTCAATAATTTATTTTCTGAAATCAAGTCTCTGTTTCTTTCACAATTCTTATAAATATTACAAGATATAATAAAATAGGCCATTTCCTTTTGGTTTCTTCTGACATTTGAAGGGCTGTTGTATGTTTACAAGCAGATGTTAACTTTAGGCAAAACTTCCTGTCATCAAGAAATTCATTCACCTCAAGAATTTTGCTAAGTCAGTAATTAACTCTATCATCTCAGGATTTTCACTGGTGTGATACTGAGTTTGGCTTTGGCCTCCATTTCCCAGTGAACTGACTTCTCTCTCACTGCAGAACCTGTTTGAGCTTAATTTCTCTCTCCCAGCTGCAATGGAAATTGGTTCAGTTTGGAGCGGTTGGGTGACATTCCACCTGTGGTTTCACCAAAGTTCTACATATATTTAATATAACATTTTTCTTGATTTTCAGTTACATTCCTTCAGAAATAAACCCAGAAATAAGTCTTTTCATTTGTTGCTGGTGTGTCTATTCATTTCCTGTGGATGATAAACGTGCCCAAGAATCACACATCAGTTTCAAGCCAAATCTGTATTCCAGTCCCTTGTACAGTATTAGATAAAACTTTGCTGAGAGTAATGAGGCTTCTGCCTGTGATCAGAAAGAGACTAGTGCCTCTGTTGTGTAATCCATTCTAAAATTGCACTAAAAGAGAACCCAGCAGGAAAGCAGGAGGAAGTTTCTCACTTCAGTTTTGGTCTGACCTTGTTCCCAAGAATGTATAGATTAGTAAAGACATCAAAGTCACCCCACGAGATCTGACTTACATTCTTCCAAGGATGATAGGATAATTTATTGATAAAAAAAAATTTACCAAGTTTCTTGGTATATATTGTTGCCTTCCTCAGTGATACATGAATGAAAATCAACATTTCTGGTGTACAGAATTATAAGCAATTTTGAAGTCAAATCACAACACACTTGAAATTTGAAATTTGATTGTGGTAAATTAGATTTACATGTGTGTGAATTGTTTTTCACATTGGACAGGCACATCATGATGCTATTCCTAGTACAATCTTCATTTAGAGCAGTGGTTCTCAACTTCTTTAATGCCATGGACCAATACCAGTAAGCAAGGGGTCCATGGTCCCAGGTTGGGAACCCCTGATTTACAGCATTGCAGGGAAAGTTTGATTATGTTGATCCAAAGAGTATCAGTATTTGGCCAATCTCAACATAAACAGGTCTATATTTTGTTGTATTTTTGTAGAGAGGACGGGTGAGGCCTCATTGAGCAAGACACAATTCAGTGTGGAAAACCTAACCTGGGGGGAATCTTCTTGTGCCATTTACTTGCCAGTATTTTTTCTGGTCTCCATTCCCATACTCCAATGGTACTGACCTCTTTGCTAATAACCATCACCTGGCCCTGCTCAGCGATCTTTGACCCTACAGCTGATCATTTGGCTCAGGCCTTCTGGGTACCGGTCTCTCATATCACATCCGTTACCACAGTATTGACTACTTCCAGTGAACCATCCCAGTCACTTGATAGCAGCCTGCCATCACCACCAGACTGCCAGTCACAATCCTCAAAACACCGATAACTCTCAAATGTCTCTATAAACCCTTCACTCATTCACCCACCTCTGTCCACATGATTGATGACCAGAGAACCCAGCCACCACTACTCAGAAGCAACAGAACCTCCTCCCATTTTCCTCAGCATTAGGATTACTCTCATTGCACTCATCTCACTCACCAACAAGACTCTCTTTCCTTTGTGGCCCTTGATTCGCAGATACTACTTAATTTTCAGATAGAAGTTTCAAGATTCCTCAAAAAAATATTGTTATTGTTGTAATTGTAATGCCCTGGTGAAGATTTTTACTGCTGTGCTCTAGGCGTTACATTTTAGCAGTTCAGTAAGAGCAGCCTGTTCTGCTTTCAGCATGTTTGGGTTTGAGCTAAAGATAACAGGCTTTGTTGTTCAATTTAGGAGTGTTGTGTCAGCCAATCAAAGTTCAAACTTCAAAATAAATTTATTATCAAAGTATGCACATGTTACTATATACTACCTTGACATTTATTTTCTAGCAGGCACTTGCAGGTAAAAAGAAATAGGTAAAAGGTACATCACATCCGGAGTTTCTCCGGTTAGGGGAGGATTTCCCTCCACGCCTCTCTGACATAGTGGGAAACCGCGTATGAGGTAAGTTACAGCAGTGGTTTGCCATTGCCTTCTGCCGGGTGAGCTTCCAAGGAGATCACCAGCTCATAACCCAGCACGGAGGGAAAACGTGCAGGGGAGCCGGCTGGATTTGAAATCGGGATCTTTCATCCCGACGTTCGGCACTGATGCCACTATGCCACCAGCCGGGTCGAGATACATCAACAAAAATTATACAAGAACAGATACAGACTGGCAGAATGCTAATGTACAAAAGGAGGCAAACTGTGCAAATAAAACATAATACTGAGGACATGAGAGGTAAGAGTCCATGAAAGTGAGTCTGTGGTTTGTAGAATCATTTCAGAGTAATGATGAATAAAGATATCCACACCCAGTTCAGGAACCTGATGGTTGTACAGTAATAACTGTCCCTGAAACTAGTGATGTGGAACCTAAGTCTCTTGAATCTCCTGTCCAAAGGTTGTATGAGAAGATTGTATTGCCTGGATAGTCGGGGTCTCTGATGATGGATGTTACTTTCTTGTGACATCACCTCATGTAACTGTTCTCATTGGTGGGAAGGACTTTGCGTGTGATGGATTGGGCTGTGTCCACCTCTTTCTGTGGCTTTTCCATTCCTCAGAATTGGTGTTTCCATACCAGGCCGTCATGCAGTCAGATAAGATACACTCCACTGTGTATCTCCAGATGTTTCTCAAAGCTTTTGGTCACATGCCATATCTACGCAAACTTCAGATAAAGCCGAGGTGCTCTTGTGCCTTCTTTGTGATGATATGTACAGAATTCTTTAATTATTTAATTCAAATTTAATTTATTTCAGGGATTTCAGCCTTAATGTTATCAACTGGAATTTACTTCTTTCAATGTTACAAATATTTTGTTATTGAATTCCACAAAATTTGTTTGCATCTAAGACTAGCCAAAGGTATCTGCTCCCTGGTGTCCTTAAATACAACTTAATGGCTGTGCTGGAGTCTGGCTAGAAAGCCACATTAATAGGAGCCCTGTCTTTCATCCTTCTGTTTCATAAACAAGAGAAGAAATACACTTAACAGATTGCAATAAGGTAGGTTGTCACCAGTAGTGAATCATTACCTTGTGTATATTGCATGCAACTTCCTTTTGCATCGAGGCAATGTGAAAGAAAATTAGTTGTGAATTAGACAGAAATCAACATGAATCTTTTCTGTGCCTCTGACATGGACCAATTTCACTCCCCATCCCCATGCCCACTGGTATTTAATCATTAGCTGAAAGACAGTTCATCTGCTGCATTTTTCCAGAGTGTACTATTTATACTTCAATTGTGAACACATGGATGAGGATGAATTTTGGGGTTCACCATGATTGCAGAGAGTCCTGTACAAATATGCATTTTCCTTTGCATTTCAAATTACAGCAGAGAAGGTTTAGAGTTGGTGTCCTCAGCAACCCTAAAGATTGGCCTAGAGTTGGCTCAGGACTTCGTCATTGCAGGCAAAGTGACTGGGAAGCAATGTTCATTTTGTACAAGAGCCAGTTCTACAAAATTCTACTGGAACAGGCCCAAGAGTCTGCAGTTAATGCAACTAACGAGCTTTCCTGAAGTGAATAAAAAGAAGTTTGTAGATTGGCAGTCCTTTATTGAGAATTGGGCTGGGATGTCGGTTAGAATGAGGGTTGACTCAGGCACTGATCGAGGAGAATTGGGACTTCGGGACCTCAGTGTTGGGGTTGAGGTATCAAATGAGGAGTAATGATTATCAGGAAGGACTGAGTCACATTTGGATTGGAATGCTGTTCGTTTTCAGGATCTGTTGGGGTGGGAAGCTGATTTGAGTTTGGATATAGTGGTGCTTGGTCCAGCAGCCCAAGGGAGAGAAACAACAAGGGAATTTCGAGAGCCTGCCTAAATGTAGACGGTGCCCAGCATGAAATTCCATGGGTTGAGATCTGCAAATCATTTTAAGTCCTGCCACAGCAGACTGCACACTAATTGTGAAGGTACGTACTGCATGTGTGGTCCATGCTATTTGGATATGCATCAATGCATTTCCTGCTTCTCACTCCATTGTCAGTGCACAGCAATGCACATGTCTGGGCAGATCAGCATGTTACCTTGCCAGTTGCTGAGAGGATGCAGTGGCAAAACCTCAAATGATGCATTATGTTCAATTCTATCAAGGAAGATACTTAGAATTCGTAGGCCCACAAATTTGATTGTATTTGTATAAAGGGATGTCAGTTATGTTCAGCAAAATATTATTGGGAAAGTGTTCATTTTAAAAAATATATGTCATTTCCTTCCAGAAAGCTTCCAAGGTAGTATTTGAAGCTGTTGGTGATATTGAAATCTTTCTTTTGAGAGAAGCAACATGACTTTCTCTTTTAAATAAATTTCCTTTATTTGATTACAAATATACAGTATATTTAAGCTCCATGATATTAATGATGATCCAAATATTGACTATCCTTGAATAAGACTCCATGATAATAAAAATACTTTATGCAAACTAGAAACACAGTTTCTAAAGTAGGTTGTCTTCAAAAATGTTCAACTTTTTATGTTGTTATTGATCTAAATGAATATCTATGTAAATGAGCATCACTGAAATATGCATGTTCTTATACCTGTGAAGATCGTTATGTCAGCAGACAGATCAAATAATCCTCGAGCAGTTCGAATGCACCAGCTAGAAACCTTTGAAGCAAGCAACAGGATCTTGGTTTCAGAGATAATTGACATTTACATTCTGTGGCTACTTTATTAGGTACACCTGTACATCTGCTTATTAATGCAAATATCTTATCAGCCAATCATGTGGCAGCAGCACAATGAATAAAAGCATGCAGACATGGTCAAGTGGCTCAGTTGTTGTTCAGGCCAAACATTGGAATAGGGAAGAAACGTGATGTCAAGCTGTCATGAAGGTAATAACCACACATTGCAACAGTACTGTGCAGAAGAGCATCTCTGAACACATAACACATCAAACCTTGAAGTGGATGGGCTACAGCAGCAGAAGACCACAAACATATATTCAGTAGCAACTTTATTAGGTATAGGCGGCACCTAATAAAGTGGCCACTGAATGGATTTTTTGCCATTTTCACATAAGACTGGTTGGAAGATCGAGAATTGATTGACAGACAGAAAACAGAGTAGGAATAAATGGGTCTCTCTTGGAGTTGCAAGTGATACCAAGTGGGATACTACAGAGATTGGTGCTTGGGTACCAATTTTTTAAATGTATGTCATTGAGTTTGATGAGCAAATACAATGCAATATTTCAAAAAGTTTGTGGATGATGTGACACTGGGTGGAATTATAATTGTAATAGAAATGTGAATAATCTTCATGATGATTTAGACAAGTTGTGTAAGTGGGCAGATCCATGGTGGATGCAGAATAATAGATGGACATGAAATTATCCATGTAGGAAAGAGAGAAGGGTGATTTAAATGGTGATAGAGGAGGAATGCTAATGGACAGGGGAATCCCTATACCCATACAGAAATCACTGCAAGTAAACATGCAAGTGTAGCAAGCAGTGACAAGGGCAAGTGGTATACTAGCCTTCATTGTCTGAAGTCTTAGCTGGAGGAACAATTATACTGGGACTTGGTGAGACTACACCTGGAAATTCATCTGCTGGTTTGGTCTCCTAAGCTAAGAAAATATGTATTTGCTGTGCAGAAAGTTCAATGAAAGCTCACCAGAGTGATTCCTGAGATGGCAGGATGGTCATAGGTGTAGCAATTAGATTCATTTGGCCTGCATTCATTAGAGTTTAGAAAAGTGAGGGATATCTTTGAACTGTACAATAGTCTGACAAGGATCAACATATTGTTTGTAGGGAGGTTGATTCCCCTAGCTGGAGGATCTAGAACAAGAAGGTCACAGTCCAAGGTATTGGGAGAGTCATTGAGAACTGAGATGAGGAGAAATTTCTTCACACAGAGGGTGGTGAGCCTGCAGAATTTTCTACTGTAGAGTACATTTAATAAGGGGATGCATACAAAATATCAAGATGTTTAGGGAGAGAGTGATTTGACAGAGGGACAACCATGATCATAATGAATGTTGAAGTACAAACATAGATTCGGAAGGATAAATGGCTGATTCCTGCTCTTATTTTCCTTTGTTTCTATGTAATTAGATATGCATTGCACCTCAGCCTTTCACAGCTGGTAAAAAAAATCTCATGATTTATCACAGTTACTGGCAGTATCTGAGAGAGTTAATCATCTGTGAGTACAAAGCTCTTTTGGAAAGTGCTTGGTTCAAATGATTGCACCCTCCCAAAATTTAGATAATGCAATGAACATCTCAAACTTTTAGTGTCTTAAAGGTGACTATTTATTTCTGAACTTAACTTCTGAGTGAATGCGAGCAGTTATTTGTTCGTGAAATAGGCATGACTTTGTTGAAAGTATTTAACTAAGCAATTGTCATAGATTGAATCAGGCAATTTATTTATGTGCCTCAGTTTTGCAGTACTCGGGAACTTTACCCAAAGAATCATTAGAAAATAGCTTGTAAGTTCTGGTGAGGTAGATTGACAGTACAGGTGTATAAGATGCTCTCTCGGACAAAGTGGGAGAATGAAGATATTGCTAATTAACATGTAAGCTCAAAGTCGCGAATCGTGAGAACCAGGGCATGTTAAATGATGGGATTATTATACAAAGTGAAGGAATTAATGCTCCTTCTAAAATGGAAGTTTCAGCATCATTTAGTAGCATTTTTGTATTAAATATTCAAATGTTTAAATAATTAAAAAGGATTTGTTTAAGTTGTGAAGGTTGCCAGTGCTTTTATATTTTTAAGTGGCGTTGATCTGATTCTTCTGAGCATTTAACGTAAGGCACAATATTAAAACTTCTCAGTATTTTAGAACTGGAGTTCAGTTCTTTAGAATCTATGCTAGGATATGATATTTGATTTATGCCTGAAGTTTGCACACAGGTCTGAGTGTAGCAGAGCCAATCTCGAGGGAAGGATTTGCATATTGATTCCTGGGGAATGCCCTTGAATGTGCGTCCACGCCTGTCATCTCTGCATGCAGGGCTGTGTGAGCAGCATTGCAAGCAGGAAGGCAGAGAGCCGCATGTGTACTATTGCGGGTAGTGCTTGATAGACAACCGAATTGCACACAGGAAAGGGGACTGCAGGAAGCAACCGATAGCAAAAGGATTGATTATTAAACTTCTGAAGGAAACAACTGGCAAATTTATTACATCAGATAAGTGGTAAGAGTATTTCTCTGCTTATTTTCTGCTTTGCTGAAAATTGCCTTTTAATTTCACTCAGCAACCAACTTTATTGAATGTGAGATTAAAACACATCCTTTTCATTTTTAAAAACTGGAAAGAATAGCAGTTTATTGTTAATGGATGTTTGTATACCATAAATATATGCTTCTGTGATTGTTATCTCTAATGGATCTGCATGTAGGATTTAAAAAAGAGTTAAATTTTTGAGCACGATCTTTCCTGACTGCTCAGTTAACCTACCAGTCGTGGTCTGGTTTAACACCACAATAGGAATGAGTCTACAATTTTATTCCTAGTCCAACTGTATTTATCATATCCAATAGCACATAGAATCTTTTCATGAAAAAAGATTACAGGAAATGTAAGTGATTTTTGTTCTTAAATGAGGAAAGAAACTTGAAAGATTGATACTGCAGTGGTCTCAAAATGCACATGTACTTTAATCTTGTTCCATAGTGCTAAAATGTATAATGCCTATCTCAGCAGACTCCCAAGTCTTGCCTGCATTTAAAAGAAAGCATAAAAAAATTAGGCAATATCCCCCGCAATGCTCTACATGCTCTTAATGGAAACACCCTATGGGTTCCCATTAATCAAAGACCATGCAGTGTTTGAGGATGGGTTTGATGTTTACCAAGTGTTTCCCTAAAATGGATGTTTTCATTTACCCTGAGCAAGGTCTACAGCTTTTAAATTTCTTTATCTTTCGCTTTTACCTCTAAATTCTAAAACAGTATTTTTCATTACACCAGCTCATAAACTTTAGCCATCAAATATATCAGAGACAAATTTCAAATAAAAGAATGAATAAAATTTATAACAGCGTAATTCTCATTTGTAACCGGTCTTGAATGCAAATAATTTAATATCCTGAAAATGTCTTTCAAAATGATCCACCAAATAGAATTCATTTTAGGTGACATTATGAGGACCAGTTTGTCTTAGTAAATGTACTCTGCTCAGTGAACCAGAAGGTAGTGAGTTCAGGCCATTCTCTAGGACACATATGCATGATGTAGTATTATATTAAGTGAGGTGTTGGCGTAATCTATCTTTTGGAAGAAATGTTAATGATTTACTGGTCTTCTTCTGGGATCAGCCAATGTATCTGGACTCTCATTCAGCACATTGCAGTTTGGGAGATTTTATGGTGTGCAGACTTACTGTTTTTGTCTTCACGAGAGAGGCTACACTCCCAAAGAAATTCATTAATTACATGAGACTATGATAAGGCATTTTGTGATAATAGAGGATTCAGCTGGATTCTTTAACTTCTCCAAGTGGTTTCCTCGGTGATGTTGTTGGTAAATGACACCGAGCTTCAGGACTAAGCCGTTCAAATTGGGGAACTTCTGCATTATTCCATGGCCTATGTCCAGCTGCTCTCTACTTTGTCAAGAGTTGGGATAATAAGGAATACTGCCAAGACAGGATTTGTGCAGGACACCATTCCCCATGAAAGCTCTCTTTTGGCTCTCATTAGTCAAGGATCCCATTTTTGAATACAATTAGACAAATGAATATCAGGTGAAAGCAAGATAGGACTCATTACTGAGTTGTCTTCATCCTAAGCATAGAAAACCCAGAATATCCACACATCTAGAGGTTAATGGCATCAGAAGAAAAATATATCCACTCCTTCCAGAGGGTTAGAGAAAAATATATGAACATAATATGATTATATTCTCAAATTAATTGAACAAACGTAGGCATTTCTGGATTCATGTAAAATGATAAGCAGTTTGCCAAAACTAAAACATTACGCAAGGGTCTGGATGCAAATCATTCAGTTAATGATAATTAGGGGAAAATACTCAACACTGAATCAAAGAATGTAAGCCTTAACGTATCACCTACCAAAATAGAATTCAGACAACTCTAATGTATCAATGAAGCCGTTATTTAATTTTATCTCATGAGTAAGTGGAAAAATACTTAGACATACATTTCCACCTGTGGTAGCTATGAACAGACTCTTCATGATTGGAACCTTCAGTATGCTTTCACTCCCAGTTAATATGAGGGTGGGAATGTTTTCTGCTTGTGGAATAACAGAAGAAAGGATTGTTAGAATATTAATAGAAATGATCATCTTAACACTAGCTTTATCACAAATACTGTTACTTACCACTCTCTAACTATCTTTACTCGACGCACCTTCAAAAGCCAGATGTTTTAAAGTTAAAGGAGAATTGCTCTACCTGTGATATTGTGAAGACCTGTCAGCTCACTTATTGGGCCCTGGCTTCATTGTCGGAAGGTTAATTTCATGGTCCCTTCACGTGCATCCCCGGAGGGCCTTCCATTTCAGCAAGGCAGGCTCCTTTGAACTTTGTTAGCGCCCTTCCATTTTTCAGAGGTGTGGAATGGTGTGTCTGAATGAATGGGATCCCAGAGAAAAAACAGAACTTTGGCTCAGTCTGGAATCATGAGGAAAGAGATGTGTGGAGTGGGGGAGGGAGAGATCCAGACAGTTGGATCTTAAACAGGAGAGAATGACTTCTGAGTGATAGAAGTGGATCAGAGAGGAAATAGTGTTCTGAGATTTAATCATAGTTCCGAGCAGGAAATTGCCCACAGAGTCACAGATTGTCTATGTATTTTAAAAGATGGTTAAATGGGTTGCAAGATTTTATTTATCTACTTTAAGTACACTCTTCCTTCCACTTGATAAACATGAAAAACATTAGCAGTTTTTGCTCAAGTAAGTCCTTCCATTCACTCATCCCTTAAAAGGACACATGAAAAAGATCTCTCAGAGTTCTCTGTCTATCACCTAGGAAAACCAAGTAATACATGTCATCAGAACATGAGTAGACAGTCACATGACCCCCCTGCACATCACAAACTGACTCACTGCTCATGATTTGGCAAAGGCCTAACCTGCCAAGTTCAGCAGACCTGACGTAAAAGAGTTACAATTGCAAGATAACTGAGCTTTTATGAATGTCCAGTCACAAAATTGTAGATAAAGTTTTCAACCCATCCTAATAGCAAAGTAGGGAGAGAAAATAGCATAGGGAGAGAAATATGCCTTTCATTACTGGTGCTAAACAATTGCATAAGCTGTTTGGGTCCTAATGCCCTTCCCTTGGACATCATCAGTGGCGTGGAGAGGGGAGACTTGCAGCATGGGCAACTGCTGGTCTTCCATACAACCTTGCCCAGGCCTGCGCCCTGGAAACCTTCCAAGGCGCAAATGCATGGTCTCATGAGATTAACGGATGCCTATAAACAATGGCAGGAATCTCGGCAGCTGGCTGTGTCATCTCCTCATATCCAATTCTACTGATATCGTGGATCTGAAATATGCACAGTCACTAATAATGGTGCAGGTTTTAGCTCTCAAGATCAAAGTGATTTTTTTCTCCTAATTTCTCAATATTTTATCATCTATTTGGTCCAGCTGATATTTATAAACTATGTCATCAACTGAGTGGCTTTAGATCCCAAGATCATCCAATAAAACCAAACTTCAACAGCCCATAAACTATATGGGCTAAGGACCCAAATTTAACATGGTACCACCATAAGCATGTTTGATGAGCATAATTTTCAATCAAGTTTGAAACACAAATAAAATCAGAGAATATTGGAAATACTCTGGAGGTCTGGCAGAATATGTGGGAAGAAAAACAGAGCTACAGTTAATTTCAGATCAAAGATACTTCTACTGAACTGGGGAAGAGAACCGGCCAATTCTTACACAAATCGAAATTGTAGAGTATGATACTGAGCACTAAAATCTCGAATGTCCAAATTGAAGATGATGTTCCTTGAGCTTATTTTGTGCCTCATTATATCATTTCAAAAGCCATGGAGCGATAAACCAAAGTGAGAATGAGATGGAGAATTAAATAGGCAGGGAATAGGAATCTCAGGGTCAACCAGTAGGAGAGACCACATTGTGAACATAGATTGCTGTACACCAGAATGCCTGAAGTATCAATGAATTGAAACTTACCATGGAAGCACTGCCTGAGTCCTTGGATGATGGGGTGAAAAGAAGTCAATGGACAAGTGTTTACCTCCTGTGGTTGCATTGGGAAGTGCCTTGAGACAGTGAGAGTGTGTGGATATGCAAGAGAGTACTGGCAAGTCTCAAATAGAAAAGTTCCTTTTGAGAAGTGATGGTAGGGATGAGGATAAGATGTGTTTTTTGGTGGAATCACACTGAAACTAGCAAGAAATTTGAGGAATGATCCGATGAATACAGAGGCTGGTAGATGGAAAGAGAGGACCAGGGGAATGGAGACATGATAGGACACAAGATAAAAGCAAGTGTAGTCAAGATTACAGTGGTGTTTGCAGGCTTGCAGTGAATATATTTGATTTCCAAATTTGCACTTCAAAGCAATTGTATATTACATAACACTACTCATCTGAATCCTGAAGCAGAACATTGAAATAAATCAGCAGGTCAACATGAAGGCAAAAGATGGGAGTCTCCATTTTGTGTTGAGACATGGCATTAGGACTGAACAAAAGGACTGTTTTTGTTTCAGTAAATTTAGTTCTAGAGCAAATGTATAAATCCATTTCTGGTCTCATCATAGGAACCAAATAGTTGCACATAATTGTTACTGCATGTCATAAATTAGGTGAGGTCTATTCAAACACCTATTACAAAACCATTTACATTTTCACTCATATTAACTACAATGAAAAGCAGGAGAGGTGTTTAACCAGTACCTGATTCAATGTTGTCTATTTATACTATACCAAATTCCAAAATGTGACTTGTTCTTCCAAAAATTTGGCTTAAAAAGTTGGAGAATAGCAGATGTTGAGCATGACTATGTAATTACCAAAATGCAATAAGCACACGCAAAATGAAATATTGAAATATGATCAGTTACTTGTTTAGAACATGAGATGTGTTTGAAATGATGTTTCTGCTATTGTTTCTTCCATGTTTGACTCCATGAAAAAAGTTTGTCTTCTCATTTAGCATGTTGATTGCATGTTTCCTTGTGTTTCTGGTGTGTAATATATTCAGTAATGGCTGGCAATAAAAAGAAAATGGAAATTTGGAGTAGAAATGAAAAGAAATTGCACAGCGGCTCAGTTATTATCTGAAAGGAAAGCAAAAGTTAACAATGTGGAAGAATTCTTTTCAGTGAAAGAGGCTCCTCAAAACATTAATCTTTCTATTTCTAATGTTAATTCTGGGTCACCGGCACAAATTATTTTGCACAAAAGCAGTGGGATGTAAATTCCTTCATGCCAGGTACATTGTTACTATACTGGAAAAGTAGACCATTCACTAGCCTGAAGTAAATTAATGCACCAATATTCTCATGCAACGCAGTTGTAAGAAGAATGAAGGTGAAATAAACCATCCCAAGTGTCTTGATACTTCAGTGCAACAACAGTATAATTTTATAGAATCTCTTGATGGACTTACGGCAGCAGCAGAATGCTGAATGCCAGCAAGGTGGGCAGCTGGAATATTCTTTCCCTGGCAATTTTTATCAACTCACTTGAAAGATCCTCATCCACAGCATTAGTCCAGATTGGCTTCAACGCTCCCACTCAGGTGCCAGCTGTGCTCACGCACTCTCTGCCAGGACAGTTAAACTGACACTTCCAATTAAGACTTCCATCCCCTCTTCCAAGAGATATTATATAAAGGCTTTTGTTGTCCCATCCCAATACAAAATACCAACACCTTTCATGCCATCTGCGAGCATTGGCATACAGACTGGTACTGTCTCCCTCCTCATTTGTAACCAGAACTGTTCAACAATCCAGACAAAAAGTGAAAATTCTTCACAGGATCAGGCATGCAAACACCGACCCCATCTTCTCCGAATAATATCAAACTTCAGAAACTGTCTACTACTGCTAATCGTTCATGCTATTCCCCCAGGAGCACCTTCAAGTCCTAACACAAATCAACTACCTTATGTAAACATAAATCATCCTTCTTTCCTCGAGCACAGCACTCAGAATCATGATTCATTTTACTTCTTCCATTATGTTTACTGGTTGACCAAGTTGTTCTCAAATGCACCAGGCTCTGCCCCATTAGTTTGCAGTGAAAGCAATTTGACCATAAGACCATAAGACGAAGGAGGAGAATTAGGCCATTTGGCCCATCAAGTCTGCTCTGCTATTTCATCATGGCTGATTGATTATCCCTCTCAACTCCATTCTCCCGCCTACTCCCCATAACCATTGACACCCTTGCTAATCAAGAACCTATCAACCACTGCTTTAAATATACGCAATGACTTGGCTTCCACAGCCATCTATGGCAATGAATTCCACAGATTCACTACTCTATGGCTAAGTAAATTCCTCCCTATCTCTGTCCTAAATGGACGTCCCTCTATTCTGAGTCTGTGCCTTCTGGTCCAAGATTACCCCACTATAGGAAACATCCTCTCCATACCTACTCCATCTAGGCCTTTCAATATTCGATAGTTTTTAATTAGGTTCCCCCCCCCCCATTCTTCTAAACTAGAATGAGTGTAGGCCCAAAGCCAACAAATTCTCTCATATTTTACCCTTTATTTCCTGGGATCATTCTGATGAACTTCCTCTGGACCCTCTCCAATACCAGCTCATACTTTCTTAGATAAGGAGCCCAAAACTACTCACATTACTCCAAGTGCAGTTTGACCAATGCCTCATAAAGCCTCAGCATTACTTCTTTGCTTTTATATTCTAGTCCTTATATATTTATATAATTGCTTTGAATTACACTATATACTTGCTTTATGATTTGTGAGAATTATTCTACTTTATTTTAGGCAATGCTGTAGGATTGGGAAGAATTTGCTGCCATTTCTAGTTCCATGGATTATGAGATGACAGATGATGTCAATGTACAAGCCACAGAGAAGAAAGTGGCGATGAAGCGAGTGGGTGGATGGGTTGTATTTCACTAGGCTACCATATATTCCTAAAGAAGAGGCTTGAGATTCTCAATGCCTTTAATGACACTGTTCAATTAAGAATACTTGTGGACCAACGAGTCCAGAAATCAGTGAGGATACCATCTACATCATTTCTAGAAGGCTTTGAGAATGTCCTTGAACCATTGCCTCTGTTGACTGTACTCTTTTCAGTAAATGCTGACTGGCCTGCTGAGTTCCTCCAGCATTTTGTGTTTATTGCTTGGATTTCCAGCATCTGCAGATTTTCTCTTGTTTATGCTCGAAGTAGAATGCCTGTTTCAGGACTCTGAAATCAGGCAAGGATGTAGTCTGTCCATTGAAATTGGTTGTGCATAATTAAAGGTTCAGTGTTGGAAACTTAGACTAGGAGAGGATGCTGACTTTGGTCCATTCATCTTGCCACTGGTTTTTAATGGTTTGGCAGAAAGAGCACTTGTTGTACCTTTCCATTGCATTGAAATACCTACTGTACATAGCCTATGTCTACAAGAGTCTGGAGATCAGTTTTGATGGTTTATCAAATTGAATTCATCATACTTATTTTTGCTGAAACTCATTTAGTTAATCACTATAGTGAAAACTTATGAGATACAGCTAAAGTAGGCAGTGCTTTAGAACTGAATGCTGTTGCAGATGAGCAGGTCATAGAGCAGGAAATTTAGCAAGACTACTTCATTGAGAAACCCAAACTGAAGATAGCTTTAAAAAAAAATCCAGAAGCATTAATTCATTTCCTTGGGATAGAGGCTTTCTTGGTTTCAAAAAAGTCTTTTTACATTAATTACTTCAATTTTGAGGACTTTAATGGCCCGCACAAGTGTATTGAGGGGAAACTTACCATAGTGTTCAATTAGATCCTTGGACACTGCCAATTTACATGCCCATCATGGGCATTGTTTTTTAAACAGGTGCTAAAGTTTGCTGAAACTCAGATCCTGCTCAACATTGCTTTCACTTGAAATTCCTCAACTTTAGCCCAGGTATGGCTTACTTCTAGTGAATTATGATGAGAGCAAAAAATATGATCAATGACCACTTTGTTAGGTGCCTCCTGCACATAATAATGTGGCCACTGAGCGTATGTTCATGGTCTTCTGCTGCTGTAGCCCATCCACTTCAAGGTTTGACGTGTTGTACATTCAAAAATGCTCTTCTGTACCATGGTTGCAACGCGTGTTTATATGAGTTACTTTCTCCTTCGTGTCAGCTTGAACCAGTCAGGCCATTCTCCTCTAGCCTCTCTCGTTAATAAGGTGCTTTCATCCACAGAACTGTTGTTTTTGTTTTTTACACCATTCTTGGTAAATTCTAGATACTGCTCTGCATGAAAATCTCATAAGATGAGCAATTTCCAAAATACTCAAACCATCCCTTCTGGCACCAACAATCATTCCACTGTCAAGGTCATTTAAATCACATTTCTTCCCTACACTGATGTTTGGTCTACACAACTGAATCTCCTGACCATGTCTGCAACCTTTTTTACATTGAGTTGTTGCCACATGATTGGCTGAATAGATATTTGAATAATGAACAGGGGTACAGGTGTACCTAATAAAGTGGCCACCAAGTGTATGTATAACAGTTTTACCCATTATAGAGTAAACTGTTATAGAGTAACGGATCGTTATAAAGAGTTGTTTTAAACTTCACAAATAGTCAAACTGAAAAGTCAGAGCGTACAGTGATAGGACATAAATGATAAACTTGTAATTTTGCAAAAGCAATTTCTAATCTGAAATGGAATGCAATCTGGCGTGATGCCATGTCCTTAGCAAGGAAGGGGGATGGCCAGCAAGTCTCTGAGATCACTCATCTAAATTTTATGGTGGTTTTAAGAGCATTAGCTGTGGTTAAATGGTTGCACTTCATTTATGATGTTCCTGTTCTTTAATCTAAGTACTTTATGGACAATAAGTCTTTCATTTCTTAAGTTTCTAGGCATTGTGCTCCAGTCCTCAAGCTTGTGTTTGCATTAAACCAGGTAATAATCCTACTCTGTGTTTTCGTCAGATGAAAGATATATTGTATAATACAAGCTGGAACAAAAAACATTGCAAATACTAAGTGATTTTGCTCTGACGGTAAGGATGTAGACCAAGTGCTTACAGTGGGTAATGCTATTTACTGCAGTACTACATGATTGAAAATATAAGTTACCAAAGAATGAAGAATGATATTGACATTTCTGGGCCATTATTCAATGAAATGCTTCCTGTCAGAGATCACACATTCATACCTGGCATAATTTCTATGTCAGAAACACATCTAGTTACACTATTGCTATGCAACACTTCTTCTGGAGAAGAAATTAGAATAATCTTTCTCTGGAGCAACCATCATTCCTCACTCCCAGGAAAACCAGGCTTCGCAGTGTAATGGCTGACTGTGATCTGTATCTATTTACCCTCTCAAGGACTTAAACCCCGACTCACCCTCCAACTGCCTAACCTTCCAGTACTCCGGTCATCCTAGTAACAATTAATCAGCCAGGCCAGGCAAATTTCCACTCACTTTGGATAGAAGCCCCAATTTTCATCCTCACCCCAACTCTGCCATTTTGTGATCACTGGCCAAAATTTTCTCTGATTACATAATGAAGTTACCTCGGCAACAGGTGCCAGGCCTTAGGACACGGATTTGCCATAGCCGTGAGCCTGGGCAGTGCATTCTCAGCTTATCAGTAGTGTTAAAGGCTACTGAAATGGTAGGGTTGGGTACCAAAGCAGGGACTGGCACACAGTCCCTCCCACCATGTAGCACACCCTTTGGTGTGCTCTAGAATACCTTAGCTGCAAAGTTCATTGTTTCTAATGTTCTGAACCCAAAACCTAATATGCTGAAGGATATAAAGAAACAAATATCAACTTGTTCAAAAACAAAATCGAAATCTTTAGCATCCTGAATGAAAATTAACCTTTGAAGAATAATAAATGTCTGGGAAATGGCTGATGATGCTCTAGAGGGTCCTACTCTTCAGATCAAAGTAAATAAAGATGAAGGTGAAATACATCAGTAAAAAGTACCAAGTATATTGGAGCAGGTTAATAATTTATTTTATTCATTCATTCCTTTGGAGAGGCAATCTTTTAGCTTGTTACATCCCCACCCCTCCATTGTTGCTGTTTGCACCATTCATGTTCCAGATGGAGAATTTTCCTGTGCAGTCAGCTATTCGTCAGTCACATTGACTCGCAGTATGATTGACAAAGAAATAATGCTCATTTTCTTTTCCCTCATGTCTAATGACGAATAGCTCAGTCAAACAAAATAATATTGAAAGCAGTTTATAAATAGTCTCTGATATATTGATGTACATCTGACATGGAGGTCCAATTTCAATGTAGCTTCAGTCTAAACTGGCAATTTGTAGCATTAGGTCATTTTAAGCAGGGTTTGAATACAAGAAATCTGCAGATTCCCAGAAAGGATCCCAAAAATGTTCACTGTGAAGGAAGCTGCATCAGAAGCAATTCACTCTTGGATTTTGCACCCAAAGCTTCCAATTGAATTGTTAGATTAGAACAAACCTGACTGGAACTTATTAACATGAAGGATTTATTTTCAGTTTGATTCCTTACAAAGGTTTGTTAAATGTCACTTAAAGGTCATTCTTTTTCTCCTGCCATTATGGTAACAGAAAGCAGTGGTAGTCTTTCTGTTTTCAATGTCCAGCCTAAAATAATTGCTACTTCTGTATGAAATAGTTTGACACTTAGTGTGATGTCCTTTTTCTCATGATGCTGTTCCATTATTTATGACTTTGAGATGAGTACTAATGCTACTTTATGTGGTGAAAAATTCTAGCAAAAACAATTAAGCTTGAGAAGTTAATGTGGACCCAGGCATGCTGAGGCGAAGCTCTGGAGATATGGATCAGCTAGTTGCTCTTATTTAATACCCAATATCACCAGATGCATTTCCCCAATTAATTTTTGATGCTTCTTATACATTCAGTATTTAGATGAAAGAGGTCATGGATACACATTTCAATAGACAGCCAATAACACTGTAAGCCTGTACGCTTAAAATATTAATCAGAAAGCATCTAGTATGCCATTTTTGTTCTCCTCCAAAAAGTAAAATATGTCTTTAAATTGAAAATTAGGTCAGAAATGCAGGCACTATTCATCTAGTTGTTTTATATTAATTTATAAACCATAAATACAAAAATGAAACTGCATCATTCGGAATGAAAGTATATTTGCAAACAAGATTGGACACAATCTACTTCCCTAAGGTTACCCAAATGAGTTCTGGTTCATAAAGAAAGGGAAAGTAACAGTTTGTGCTTTATTTCCTTTGTCTAAAGATAGAACAGATGATTGTCCTCTCCAGGCTAAAGTGACCTGGATCCTCAGCATCTTACTAAAGCAATTCTCAGATATTTTGGGGCAGGGCCAAATTTTAAATGGGGGTGACTAGAGTCACAGTCTGATATGATAGGGTAATTAGGGGAAATTTCCTTGCTGCAGAGAAAAAGATTTGATTACTCTACAACATACTTCTAATTCAAAAAAACTGCACAGTATCAGGAATAATTTTAGCTGAAGATCTGATATTATTAGTTAATATAATATAATACATGTTATATATATAAATGACCTGGATGAAAACACAGATGGGTGTGTTAGTAAGTTTACAAATGATATAAAGATTGGTGGTGTTTGGATAGCATAGGAGGCTGGCAAATGATACAGTGAGAATACATTAGTCATAGGGCGGAGAAATGACAGATGGAGTTTAACCTAGTCAAACATGAAGTGTTGCATTTTGGATATAACGTTTAAAGAACCCCCTAATGGTGAGACTCTTAAAAGTATTGATGTACAGAAAGATCTTAGGGTCTAAGTCCTATAACTCCCTGAAAGAGGCAACACAAGGTGGTAAAGAGCACAGATGTCATGCTTACCTGTATAAGTCAAAGAAACGAGTTCAAGACTTAGGAAGTTATGTTGCAGCTTTATAAACCTCCAGTTAAGACCACATCTAGAATACTGCATTCAATTCTGGGAAATATAGGAAGGATTTTCAAGTTTTGGAAAGGTTGCAGAAGAGGTTTGCTAGGATGCTGTCTGGATTAGAGGTCATGTGTATGAGGAGAGGTTGGACAAATTTGAGTTGGCTTCTTTGGAGCAAGGGAAGCTGAGGGGAGATCTAGTAGAGAATTATAAGATTATTGGAGGCACAGATAGAGCAGCCAGTCAGTTTCTTTATCCCAGGTTTGAAATATCCAATATGAGAGGGCATGTATTTAAGGTGAGAAGGAGATGTGCAGAGCAAGTTCTTATTACCCAGTAAAGTGGTGGATTCCTGGAATGCACTGCATAGGATGGTGGTAGTGGCAAATACGGTAGAGGTCTTCAAAAGGCTTATAGATAGGCATACAAATATGCAGGAAATGGAAGAGTATGGATGTTGTGTAGGCAGAAGGAATTAGTTTATTTGGGCATTTGGTTACTAGTTTAATTAGTTCAGCACAACATTGTGGGCTGAAGGACATGTACTGTTCTCTGCTCTGTGTATGACAGCTTGAGACCAGTTTCTGAAACATCATATGATGAGGTGCTGCACTAAGGTGTTATCCAACCATGCTATATTAGTTTAAACTCTTTTAAAAAGTTAAATTTTCACCAAGATGTATTAATCAAGGTAGTGTGGTTGCTACGTGGACGTCAGTAAGGGTTTAACAGAATCCCAATTAGCATTCATGGGATCCGTTACAAGTTGGCAAATTAGATCAAAAATTGTAGCAAGTGATGATGATTGATTAGTTTTATAATTGGAAACCTGTAATCAGTAGTGTATCACAGGGATCAGTGCTCAGTTCGTTCATGTTATATTCATTGATGATTTGGATATGAATGTGGGCAACCTGATTAGTGTGTTTGTGGTAGATGCAAAGACTAGTCAAGTTGTGATTAGTGAAGAGGATGGACTTACACTTCAGGATGGTATTAATCAATTGGCAAGATGGCGGAGAAAATGGTGGAGTGGAATTTCATCGTGAATAGTGCAAGATGATACACTTGGGGAAGACACCTAAGTGTAGGATATACTCCATGAATGCCAAGGCACTTGGAAGTATTGTGGAACAGAGGGACCTTGGTCTAAGGTCCAATAATCTTTGTGGATGGCAGCACAGATGAATAAGGTGGTGAAGAAGACATACAGCATATTTGTCTTCATTAGCCGGGGTATGGAATATATGAACAGGAGGACTATGCAACAACTTTATAGTGTGTTAGGTGGACCACAGCTGGAGACTTGCTGAAGAAAAGCTGGAGACGTGATAGAGGTATACAAAATAATAAGAGGAATAGATAGAGTGGACAGCCAGTGCCTCTTCCCCAGGGCGCCACTGCTCAATACAAGAGGACATGGCTTTAAGGTAAGGGGTGGGAAGTTCAAGGGGGATATTAGAGGAAGGTTTTTTTACTCAGAGAGTGGTTGGTGTGTGGAATGCACTGGCTGAGTCAGTGGTGGAGGCAGATACACTAGTGAAATTTAAGAGACTACTAGACAGGTTTATGGAGGAATTGAAGGTGGGGGGTTATATAGGAGGCAGGGTTTAAGGGTCGGCACGACATTGTGGGCCGAAGGGCCTGTACTGTGCTGTACTATTCTATGTTCTAGTTGTATGCCTTTCTGGTCACCACACTGTAGGGAAGATGTGATTGCACTGCGGAAGGTGCTGAGGAGATTTGGCAGGATGTGGACTATTTTCGAGCATTTCAGTTGTGAGGAGAGGCTGGATAGGCTGGGTTTGTTTTCTTTGGACTGGAAAATGACTGGGGGGGAGGTGGAGGGGAGAGTCCAATAGAGTTATATCAAAATATGAGGGGTTTGGATAGGATTGATAGGAAATCTTTCCCCTATAGCAGAGGTGTTTAAAACTAGAAGATAAAGGTTTAAGATAATGGAGTAAGGTTTAAGAGGGGATCTGAGATAGAATTTTATCACCTCAAGTGAGGTTGGAATCTGGGAGGTACTGCCTGAGTGACTGGTGAAGACAGCTACTCTCTCAACATCTAAATCAACATTTGAATCATCAAGGCATACAGAGGGCTACTGCACATTTAATGGTATATAGGATTAGTATGGATGTTTGGGGCCATAGTGCCTGTTTCTTTGGTATCTGAACCTTAAACGGATCATTTCAGTTGGATGCTCTTACCTTGAGTATCTGCTATAAAGTATCATGTCTCCTTGACCCAGCAATGGTCAAAATTGCCCTGCAACCCTGTATCAGATCCTTACCGAGGAGCCTCTGATGTGTTCACATGAGAACTAAGAAAGAGGCTTTTCAAATTATCTAATGACTAATGGACAGCTAAAGGTTTTGGAGGGTGAGCTGGATTTGGTCCACCGCACGCCGGCGTGAGTTGTTCAAAATCGAAGAAGATCATATTGGAGGGACAGAAGTGGAATGAGCCATGAAGCAGAAAGGGAAATCAAAAATCACTTATCTTTTGTATCACGTTGTATATTTCTTTCCATCCTTATGGAAGTGCCCCTCTATGTGTGTATACAGTGCCACAATATGTGTTTTATTGTGGCAATTGGTTGATTACATTATTGTGACAAAGAGAACTAAACTAATTAATTTAAAAAAAGAGTTCCAGGGGAACAGAGCAGGAATCTGAATTGTGGCAATCTCATGCATGGAAAGTAGAATGTGTTCTTCCCACATCCTTTCATATAGAGGTATCATTCATCCTTGTGGTCTGCTCAGCTGGGTGGTATGGACCTGGCCCTTGATATTTGAGGAAATCAGCTGGGAGATATTGTTGCCGATATTCCATCAATATTGATATGAAATTCGTGCAGTTTAAATGCATCAGCTCATTCTTGGCTATAATGTTCAATCTTAGCAATATAAATTGAACTCTTTTTCCAGGTTTTGAATCTATTCGCATAGTTACTGGAGGAAAGATCATTTTTAATTATGTTTCAAGCAAAGTAATATGTTGGTTCATTGAAATGACAAAAGGGGGAAAAAAGTTGAAATATCAAATAAAGCAGGAAAATTGGCAGAACTTTTGTGAATAATATTCCATGGAGAAATATACTTTTAAGAACCAGTAAAAAGAAAGAATTGCATCTTGAGTTGCAGAGTATAAGAGTTGATAAATAGTGATTACAATTATTGATTTGAGACAGTTTTGAATTTTGTTTTTCCACAGTACTTGATTTGATTCATGACAGTGAAAATACTAGTAGCAACAATGATTCTTTGACTGTCCATCTCTGATGTAGGGTCTTCAATGTTAACTCTGTTTCTCTCTCCACAGATGCTACCCAACCTACAGTCTTTCCAATATTTCCTGCTTTTACTCCAGGTTTCCAGCATTTACAGCAGCAAACAATCTTCTGGGGGAGCTCGTCAGGTTGAGTAGTATCTGTAGATGGGAAGGAAATCCCTGTCCCCTCCCAGATGTTGCTTAAACCATCGATTTCCAGCACTCTGCTGTGTTTCAGCATTTACAGTTTTCCTTTACGGCTTTTTTTCATGTTTTCTAAGAAGTTCCTAAGTCTCATATCATATGTGAAAGTATAGAAATTTGGTGATTCAGCTCAACAGATTCTAATGTAAATTCACAGGCTAATCCAGATTTACTCATAGCAACCAGTCAGAAATGCATTAAAAATAGCACTACTAATAGGTATTGTTCTAATGTAACAGTATTGAAGAATTAAAGAAAACTATAGTTGATTTACTGATAATTCTAGGAGGCAGCAGGACTGCGGCGATTGTTATCACATTAACAACTCCGTGCATGTAGTCATTTGGATATGTTAATTTATGAATATTTTATCCACACTTCTATAATTGTGCACTGATTTTGACAGGTTTTAGAGCACTATTGGCAACAACCTGCCCATTGTCAAGGATATACATACACAAAGGTGCCGAGAAAAGGACAGCAATACCATGAAGGATCTCACCTATCCTGCTCTTGGACTGTTTGTCCCAATCCCAGCGGGAGGAGGCTAGACAGCATCCACCCCAGGACCACCAGACTTAAAAAGAGTTACTTTCCCCAAGTAGTAAGGCTGATCAACACCTCCATCCACTAACCCTTCCACGACACCCCCAACACTACTACTTTATCATTTCCCGTCAGAGTCGCCTTGTGTACAGACACTCCTGTGCCTAGCATCACTTTAAGTACATACCATCAATCTATGTACATAACCTATCTTATATATTTATATTTATTGTGTTTTTATTATTGTGTTCTTTATCTTATTGTTTTTTTGCACTACACCAGATCCAGAGTAGCAATAATTTTGTTCTCCTTTACACTTGTGCATTGTGAAATGACAATAAATAATCTTGAATCACTCACCTGCCCACTAGTGAGAATAATTTGTTACAATCTTCTCAAAACATAGAAAACATAGAAAATAGGTGCAGGAGTAGGCCATTCGGCCCTTCGAGCCTGCACCGCCATTTATTATGATCATGGCTGATCATCCAACTCAGAACCCTGCACCAGCCTTCCCTCCATACCCTCTGATCCCCCTAGCCACAAGGGCCATATATAACTCCCTCTTAAATATAGCCAATGAACTGGCCTCAACTGTTTCCTGTGGCAGAGAATTCCACAGATTCACCACTCTCTGTGTGAAGAAGTTTTTCCTAATCTCAGTCCTAAAAGGCTTCGCCTTTATCCTCAAACTGTGACCCCTCATTCTGGACTTCCCCAACATCGGGAACAATTTTCCTGCATTTAGCCTGTCCAATCCCTTTAGGATTTTATACGTTTCAATCAGATCCCTCCTCAATCTTCTAAATTCCAAGAAGTACAAGTTCATCCAGTCTTTCTTCATATGAAAGTCCTGCCATCCCAGGAATCAATCTGGTGAACCTTCTTTGTACTCCCTCTATGGCAAGGATGTCTTTCCTCAGATTAGGGGACCAAAACTGCACACAGTACTCCAGGTGTGGTCTCACCAAGGCCTTGTACAACTGCAGTAGTACCTCCCTGCTCCTGTACTCGAATCCTCTTGCTATGAATGCCAGCATACCATTCGCCTTTTTCACCGCCTGCTGTACCTGCATGCCCACTTTCAATGACTGGTGTATAATGACACCCAGGTCTCGTTGCACCTCACCTTTTCCTAATCGGCCACCATTCAGATAATAATCTGTTTTTCTATTTTTGCCAGCAAAGTGGATAACTTCACATTTATCCACAATAAATTGCATCTGCCATGAATTTGCCCACTCACCCAACCTATCCAAGTCACCCTGCATCCTCTTAGCATCCTCCTCACAGCTAACACTGCCGCCCAGCTTCGTGTCATCCGCAAACTTGGAGATGCTGCATTTAATTCCCTCATCCAAGTCGTTAATATATATTGTAAACAACTGGGGTCCCAGCACTGAGCCTTGCAGTACCCCACTCGTCACTGCCTGCCATTCTGAAAAGGTCCCGTTTATTCCCACTCTTTGCTTCCTGTCTGCTAACCAATTCTCTATCCACATCAATACCTTACCCTCAATACCGTGTGCTTTAAGTTTGCACACTAATCTCCTGTGTGGGACCTTGTCAAAAGCCTTTTGAAAATCCAAATATACCACATCCACTGGTTCTCCCCTATCCACTCTAATAGTTACATCCTCAAAAAATTCTCTGAGATTTGTCAGACATGATTTTCCTTTCACAAATCCATGCTGACTTTGTCCGATGATTTCACCGCTTTCCAAATGTGCTGTTATCACATCTTTGATAACTGACTCCAGCAGTTTCCCCACCACCGACGTTAGGCTAACCGGTCTATAATTCCCCGGTTTCTCTCTCCCTCCTTTTTTAAAAAGTGGGGTTACATTAGCCACCCTCCAATCCTCAGGAACTAGTCCAGAATCTAACAAGTTTTGAAAAATTATCACTAATGCATCCACTATCTCTTGGGCTACTTCCTTAAGCACTCTGGGATGCAGACCATCTGGCCCTGGGGATTTATCTGCCTTTAATCCCTTCAATTTACCTAACACCACTTCCCTACTAACATGTATTTTGCTCAGTTCCTCCATCTCACTGGGCCCTCTGTCCCCTACTATTTCTGGAAGATTACTTATGTCCTCCTTAGTGAAGACAGAACCAAAGTAATTATTCAATTGGTCTGCCATGTCCTTGCTCCCCATAATCAATTCACCTGTTTCTGTCTGTAGGGGACCTACATTTGTCTTTACCAGTCTTTTCCTTTTTACATATCTATAAAAGCTTTTACAGTCAGTTTTTATGTTCCCTGTCAGTTTTCTCTCATAATCTTTTTTCCCCTTCCTAATTAAGCCCTTTGTCCTCCTCTGCTGAACTCTGAATTTCTCCCAGTCCTCAGTTGAGCCACTTTTTCTGGCTAATTTGTATGCTTCCTCTCTGGAATTGATACTATCCCTAATTTCTCTTGTCAGCCATGGGTGCTCTACCTTCCTTGATTTATTCTTTTGCCAAACTGGGATGAACAATTGTTGTAGTTCATCCATGCAATCTTTAAATGCTTGCCATTGCATATCCACCGTCAATCCTTTAAGTGTCATTTGCCAGTCTATCTTAGCTAATTCACGTCTCATACCTTCAAAGTTACCCCTCTTTAAGTTCAGAACCTTTATTTCTGAATTAACTATGTCACTCTCCATCTTAATGAAGAATTCCACCATATTATGGTCACTCTTACCTAAGGGGTCTCTCACGACAAGATTGTTAATTAACCCTTCCTCATTGCTCAAAACCCAGTCTAGAATAGCCTGCTCTCTAGCCTGCTCTCAAGGAGATGTAACTACAGGTGAGGAAAAGATAGAATGTAAGGGATCAATTTGGAATTGTTCAAGGGTCCTTTGGGCCTCAACTATATTTAATATGTATATTATATATGCAGGCAATGAATAAAGTTAAAACAATTCTCTGGTATGTACATGACTCAAACAGAATGTAAATCTTTTTCACAAATATATATAGATGACATAATTTGGGCCTCTTTAGTTCACCAAACAGCAATGTCCTTAAAGTCCCCCCAATTTGACATCCAGTTGGTTAACCTAACTCATCTACTTACACCTTTTTTTCATGTTTTGATTAGTCTTAGTAAGAAGCACAATATTTGCATACCATTGCTAATTCACATCCACAAATCAATTTTGAAGCAATGCTCCATGTTTAATTTCCTGTTCCATTTAATCTTCTTTTAAAGGAGGTGGACAGAAAAGCATGGTGGTCAAGAGAACTGCTGTTGCTGAGCCCACCTGGGATTACAGGGTCTTCCTAGAGCAGTGCCAGACTGGGATATTTGCATAGTGAATGACTGAGTTACTTTTGTGTTTTCCCAACTCATCTCTTGCACTGCATTGAGTCCTTCTCCAAGTCCATTTCTCCGGACTAACCCCAATGTTGTAACCATTTGAATCTGAGGCCCCAAAATCAACCTCTCTACTTAGCTCGATGTCCCCTATGTATCTCCAATTCCCCTTATCTTCTTCTAAACTTCCAGTTCTCTTTCTAGAAGATAAACATTAAAGATTAACTTTATTTTCTCACATATACCACAGAGTCATCTTTGTCAAATGACCAACGTAGTCTGGGGATTGTCTTGATGTCAGCCTGCAAGTGTCACCATGCCCGTCCTTACTTCCACAGGAACGTACCTTTCCTGTTCTCTGTGCACAGCTTTCCTGTGCACTGTGCAGAATCTCACCTGTGCAGGACTTTGGAGAAATGGAATCTCAGAAAACTAGGGTCACATAATCTCAGTGAAGCAGAGTCTCCAAAAAGGTGAATTTCAGAGACGCAGGTTCTCAGAGAATCAAAATCATATGTATGCAGAGTCTCAGAGAAGTAGTACCTCAAAGAGATAGACTCTCAGAGAGGTTGAATCTCAGGGAAGAAAAATCTCTGAGAAAACCAGAATCTCAGAGAAGCAGAATTACAGCAAAGTGAGTTCTCTAAGAAGCAGAATGACAGAAAAGCAAGGTTTCAGAGCAGCAGAATCTCACAGAAGCAGAAACGCAGAGAAACAGAATTTCAAAATGCATAATTACAGCAAAGCAGAACGTCAGGGATAAAAAATCTCAGAGAAGCAGAGTCACATTGTTTATTTCATGGGCAAAATAAATTTGCAATGTTCAAAGTTATAAAATGGAATTCTCATCAGGTTCTTCAAATATTGATGTTGCTTCTGTGAACCGTGACAATGCAGACAGATACAAACCTTGAAATCAGAATCAATCAGGTATAATATCATTGACATATGTAGTGAAATATGTTGTTTTGCAGCAGTACATTGCAATGCATAATAAAAAAAATATAAATTACAATAAGAAACATATATATAAATTAACTTAAATCAGTAGTGCAAAAAGAGGACAAAAAAAAGAAAAAAAAAGTAGTGTACAGGGGCTCATTGTTCATTCAGATGTCTGATGTCGGCAGGGAAGAAGCCGTTCCTAAGACATTAAGTGGTGTCTTCGGGCTCCTGTACCTCCTCCTTAATGGTAGGAATGAAAAGAGAGCAAGTCCTGGGTGGTGCAGGTCCTTAATGAAGGATGCCTCCTTTCTGAGGCACTGGCTTTCTCAGATGTCCTCGATGCTGGGGAGACTAGTGCCCATGATGGAACTAGCTAACTGCTCTACTGTCAGCTAAAATGGAGACTGCATGCAGTCCAGAGCTTTCCCTACATTTTCCCAGCACATCTTCCACCCTTTTCACTTCATTGACCAGGTCCCATTATACTGTTGAACACTTGTCCATTCTGCATCAAGCATCCTTTTGATTCCTCTGAATGAGTTTATCCAATTAATGATAGATTAGCAATAGTTTGGTACTGCAGGTTTGCCACTGGGAGCGAAATTGAAAATATCCAAGCTAATTCCCCTAAGGCACATAACAGCTGTCAGAATAGAAAGATTTTGATCCCGTAGCATAAATTTGCAGTGATAAAATGAGGGAGACAATAACATTGTTCTGTTTGAAGATTCCCCTATCTTGGCAGTTTACGATATAATGAGAATTACTATGGTATACTCAGATGTGTTTTGCTCTCCTGGGTCTGTTCAAAGCTAATAAGTAAATAGCTGTGTAAATTGCTTTGTCACTTGGTGTAGTAACTGCCTTTCAGTAACGGATGAAAGAATTCACTTTTGAAAAGATTAGCTTGTCCTGTTGTCCTCCTTCAAATGGAAATAGAATTTAAACAATATCGATTTCTGTTATGGTTAATAATAATACATGTTGTTAACTAATCTCCAGCTGAGGTAAATAAGCTTTTATTTTACACACTGTAATATTTTTAGTGCTTAAATCTTATGTGAATCACATCATTGTCCAATTTCCCAAACAAATAAAAGGCAGGAAAATTCTTGGATTCCTACTTAAGCTTAAGCATTTGCACTGCAGAATTAAACAAAAATATGATTCTTTTCCTTCCCATCAGCTGCTGTTCCCCAATAACAAAGGATAACTACTTAAAAATACGAAATTTCAAATAGGTAGGATAGCATTTTTGCATATCACGCGAACATTCTGGGTTGAAAATTTCTTTGATCTAATCTGCTAGCACCTAATATAATATAGTGCTTATTTCCTCAGATTTTCCATGGGGTATGGCAAGTTTAGAATAGTGTAACCTACACTAGAAAATTTCTCTCCAATAGCAGATCACTGTATTTATTAGGAACATTTGGCTCTGTAATATTTATGGTTTTATATCGACTTCTAATATACTTTACTTCCTTATAAATACCACATGCACTAATGATCCAATTGTAGCCAAAGAAGGGCAGTATATACTGTACATAGACACACATATAAAACATCTTACAGTCATCCTATAACCTTTCCAACATAAGTGATTGCCTAATGCAATCTCATATTTTATTATGATTCCTTACCTTCCTGCAAATTAAATCTTGATCTTTTCCTTCTTTCAGCTGGTTGTCCCATATTTTAACATCACTCACCAGACAGCAAAGGAGTCAGCACTGGCTGAAACTATTTCTGCTTTCACCATTCCAAGTGGGCTTTGTATCTTGTGTCTCACTTACAAGTTTATATAACTTAGATTACACAAAAAGAAGTAATAAAAAATTGGTGAAAATGTTTATAGGGTATAGTGTACTATCCATTTATCATCTACAAGAAATTTAATTCTCTATTGCCTTCTTTGAATATTATCTGAAGTCTTTAGAATAGAATCTTAAAGATTTAGAAACATCAAGTAATTAATCCTCTCTTTTCTCTGATTATTCTGTTTTATTTTTAGGTGTTTATTGTTGAAACATTTATATAATTTTAGGTTTTCAATTATAATTTTTGGGATCCAGTATAGTCTAGAAAAAGCAATTACAGGAAACAGAATCAGGTGAGCATTGTATTTGAAGAGCTCTATTTGCTGTATTTAGCCTCTGCTTTGGTAATAAAATCTGGCAAATGATGTTGGTAAATGTCATAAATTATTCATAAGGCTTGCACTACTAAACATTTTTTTGTGAAAAGAAACAATTATTGATAAAGGCAGCAAGAAACTAATGCATAATAATGTCGATTATTCATAGCTGTCCCATCAGATAATTTTTTGTGATGATTAAAAGTTATGTTGGAGAATCAAGGCAAATATGCAACCAATATTATAGATTGGATCTTTTTGTGAATCTCTGAATAAGGAAGATATTAAGTTTGGAGTGAGAACTTGGAAACGTCTCGCAAGTTATCTTTGTGAGCCAATTGCTTCCTTTCTGAACGATACAGCATCAGTTTATATTTCCCTGCATTTAACATTACAGCCAAAATAAGCTTAGCATATGAAGATTAATTTGCATGATAGTAGCGAAAAAAATGTTTCTAAATTGTGCAGTACATCATAATAGTGAACAAATCCTTACTTTCAACAATGATATTCAAAGGTTTCTAAGACTGGGAAAAGAACTAAATACAAGGAGTTGGATAGGGTCAACTTAGTGCTGGCCAGTACATTACTAACTATGGTTCAAAAAACTAATTGGACAGTTTCTCTCATACTGAAAAAACTGGTGCACAAATTTTAGGTGTGCAGAATTGTGTAGTTCACATGATTAATGAGTTCTTAATCTTGGATCTAGCAAAGACATCTTCCTTTTCCAGATGAAAATCGTAATGGAGGCAAAAATAGAAATAAGCATCTTTATATCTTCTCTTCTGAACCTCTGCAAAAATGTCTTCCTTTAGGTGGGATTGTCGTCTAGAAGAAATAGATTGCACAGTAGCCTGAACACACACCTGTTTCAAGAGAGCCTATTAACTTCTGTGCTATGAATTTGCCTTTGGTAACATGAAGACTGAATGTCACGGAAACTGGAAAGTCCCTGTTTCAAAATGTGACAGCCCTCCTGACAAATAGACAAACAACAGCTTCCTCATAATTGGATGG
The DNA here is from genome assembly GCF_963921235.1 of Mobula hypostoma. Lineage (NCBI taxonomy): Eukaryota > Metazoa > Chordata > Chondrichthyes > Myliobatiformes > Myliobatidae > Mobula > Mobula hypostoma. The sequence continues at coordinate 41,037,198 of NC_086109.1, forward strand.
ATGTAGGCTCAGTCGCCCTCTATTAAACACTGCTCTGATATTCAGTGTAGAAGAACTCCAATTTCTCAAAAGGTCTAAGATCATTAGTTCAGATGTTTATTTGTATCCCCTCATCACTCAGATGAATAGCTCAGACTGAAAAAAGATTAATTAAAAACAGGCTGATTCAAAGAGAAAACAATAATAATTGAATTATGAACCCCAGGATGACCTCTTTCACCTTCAAGCCCAGCACACAGGCTGAAATATACTCAATCATCTTATAAAACCTTCAAACACTTCCAAACATTTTGTGTAAGGAGTTATTGACCTCGCATCCTTCTGCTATTTTAAATTGATTTTGTCATCAGTGCAATAAAACTACTGGAGTGGCACAGGGTGTTGGAGAAAACTCCATCTAAAAGTCATGCCTCGCCACCTTTAGAATCAGCCCTTTTGTGTGCAAATAAAGATAAGAGGAAGAGTACCAAATCCATGCAACTGGATTAGTTTATTGGGATTTAGTCAGAAGGAAATAATCTAGCTGAAACCTTAAATTTGTGATTGTAATTTATTTTCAAAATGCTCTGCATACAGCATCATCAGATCTGTGAAACCTTAGGGCTGCATTGAAAAAAATGCCTTGATACTAACCTTCATCTAATCTTTGAATATTAAAACATTCAAGACCCCTGCAAAAAAGAAACCCAGTCTTGAACAAAAACTGTTTGAGACAGAATTAAGATTGCTTGCACCAAGAAACAGGTACAAAATAAGACCTGTGTGATTCCAGGCGGGACCTTATTCAGGTGTGTGCAGCTTCTGACAATTTTCCAAAGTCAAAGGTCTAAGGCAAGTTTATTTTCATTTGCACAATTACTTGTATGCACAGGTCCAATGAATAACAGATTTGCAGCAGCATCATAACAGCACATCAACACATTCACAAGAAAAATATAAATTAAGCATAAATTATACAGAAATTTTACGAGAAAGAGCACAATTAAAATTTTTTAAAGCCATTTTAGTATAAAGTGATGGAAGTGTTTGTGCTGTGACTAAACTGTTAGGACTACAATTTTGCCAGTTGTTTCAAGAGCTAAAGGGCAGTAGGTGTTCTTGAACCTGATGGCTTGGGACATCAGGCGTCTGTGCCTCCTATCTGATGGAATGGCCCAGATGGTAGAGATCTTTGATAATGGACGTTGCATTGTTGAGGCAGCAGCTCCTTTAGATATTACCAATGGTGGGCACAGATGTGCCCGCGATGTATTACACTGGGTCCATTATTCTCTGCAGTTCCTTCTGTTTCTGCACATTCATGTTGCTGTACCTGACCACTATGCAACTGGACAGGGTACATTCAAAGGAACAGCTGTAAGAGTTTGTTAGGGTATTCAATGCCTGCACACCACTGTGAGAAGGGCATCTGCTCTGAAAAGTCACACTTTGCATACATTGCTATTGTTTGGTTGTCAGAGAGAAAAGGACGCGAGAGAACACGACTTTATTGAAAGAGACTATGATATCCTCTTCGGTAAAGTGAATGCCAGGAACAAGCTCTTCTGTACTGGGAGTTATGGATCCCACTCAGGCCAACATAAAAAGAGACTGCAGGCTGTGAATATGTCAGGTTTAAGCATTCCTTACCAATGCAATAACTTGCACATATATTTCATGTCCTCAAAAAATATGTCGAGGTGAGCTGCAATTGAATTATAATCAGTGCTTATGTCCAGCCAGGGAGCATGCAAGGAAATTGTATGTTTAATTTGGGCTTCATTGCCCAGTTACCTGTTTATTTTGCACCTGGGGGAAGGGTAGATGTCACTCCATTGGGTTTGGATCAAAGATTAAGGATCATTGCAGACAATGTTTCTCTCAAGGAACATGTTCTATTCAGTGCAGTCAATGCCTGACCCCTTGGTTCAGCTCTCAGTTGAGGCTATGGATACTGAGCAGAGAGACAACCCCCAGAGAAGATGTATTCCTCCTACCGCTGAGGGTTTAATCTGATTTGGCAGAGGGATGAAAACTAGAATGATGGGGCTGAGGATTGGTCAGTTGGTATACAAGTAGATGCAGTGTCTAATAATTCTGTGAAGAAGGACAGAGTGAAATTGCAGTAGTGAGTTGAAGTGTAATATGAGGGCAAAATTGAAAAGAATTTTGTATACAGGACTGAAGGTGTTATATTTGAATGCACACAGTATACAGATTAATGTAAATGATCTTGTAGCACAATTAGAGATTGGCAGGTACAACATAGTGGGCATCACTGAGTCATGGCTGAAAGATTACTGTTGGGATTTTAACATCCAAGAATACAGATTGTTTCAAAAGGACAGGCAGGTAGACGGAGAGAGTGGGGTGGCTCTGTTGGTATGAAATTGATTTCAAATCCTTAAAAAGAGGTGATATTGGATCAAAAAATGTAGAATCCTTGTGGTTAGAGCAAAGAAACCACAAGGGTAAAAAGACCTTAATGAGAGTTATATATAGGCCTCCAAGTAGTAGCTAAGATGTGGGATAAAAATTACAATGGGAGATTTAAAAAAAGGCATTTAGAAAGGGTAATGTTACGATAGCCATGGAGTATTTCAATATGCAAGCAGATTGGGAAAACCAGGTTGGCTTGTCGAATTTGAGAGGGAATTTGTCAAACGTCTATGAAATGGCATTTTAGAGCAGCTGGTGGCTCTGCTGACTAGGGGAAAGGCTGTTCTGGATTGGGTATTGTGTAATGAGCCAGATTTGATTAGGGTGCTTAAGGTAAAGGAATCCTTAGGAGGCAGTGATCATAATATGATAGAATTCACTCTGCAGTTTGATAGGGAGAAGATAAAGTCTGATGTATCAGTATTACAGTGGAGGAAAGAAAATTACAGAGGCATGAGAGAGCCAATGGCCAAAGTTGAATGGAAGGGAACACTAGCAGGGTTGATGGCAGAACAGCAATGGCTGGAGTTTCTGGGGCAATTTGGATGACACAGGATAGATAAGTCCCAAAGATGTAGAAGTCTTCTAAAGAGAGATTGCCTCATCCATGATTGACAAGGGAAGTAAATGACAGCATAAAAGGAAAAGAAAGGGCATATAATATAGCAAAAATTAGTGGGAAGTCAGAGGATTGGGAAGCGTAAAAATAACAGAAGGCAATTTAAAAGTGATAGGAGAGAAAAGATGAAATAAGAAGGTAAGCTAGCCAATAATATAAAAGAGGATACCAAAAGTTTCTTTTCAAATATATAAAGAGTAAGAAGACACTAGCAGTAGGCCAGAATTTTGTGCACATCAGGGGGTAGAAGTGAGTGTATTTGATATTACTAAGGAAAAGGTGCATGGGAAGCTGAAAGGTCTGAAGCTAGATAAGTCACCTGGACCAGATGGACTACACCCCGGGGTTCTGGAAGGGGTAGCTGAAGAGGAATGGAAAATTGCAGGTGTCAGTCCACTTTTAAGAAGGGAGGGAGGCAGAAGAAAAGAAATTATAGGCCAGTTAGCCTGACTTCAGTGGTTGGCAAGATGTTGGAGTCCATTATTAAGGATAAAGTTTCAGGTTATTTGGAGGCACATGGTAAAAAAAGGCTGAAGTCAGGATGGTTTCCTTAAGGGGAAATATAGCCTGACAAATCTTTTGGAATTCTTTGTGGAAATAACAGGCAAGATAGGCGAGGTAGAGTCCATGAATGTTGTTTACTTAGATTTTCAGATTGCCTTTGACGAAGTACTGCACATGAGGCTGGCTTAACAAGATAAGAGCCCAAAATATTAAAGAGAAAATACTAGCATGGATAGAAGATTGGCTAACAGGCAGGAGGAAAAGAGTGGGAATAATGGGGGCTTTTCCTAGTTGGCTGCAGTTGACTAGTGGTGTTCCACAGGCATTGGTGTTGGGACCAGTTCATTTCAAGTTTTATGTTAATAATTTGAATGACAGAAATGATGGCTTTATAGCTAAGTTTGCAGATGAGACAAAGATAGGCTGAGGGGCAGATAGTGTTGAGGAACTAGGGAATCTATAAAAAGATTTAGACAGGTTGGAAGAACGGGCAAAGAAGTGGCAGATGGAAAGTAGAATACAGAGGTGTATGGTCATGCACCTTTGGGAAAAAGAATAAAGGTGCAGACTATTTTCCAAAATGGATATGGGTGAGGACCAGGAGATCAGTACTGAGCGTATAAATATTTAAGGCTGTTTAGAGGTCAAGGAGGAGGAAGTGCTGGTCCTCCTAATAAGCACTAAGCTGGATAAGTCCCCAAGGCATATTGGGATTGACCCCAGTTATTGAAGGAGGCAAGAGACAACATTGCTGGGTCCTTGACCAGTATCTTTGTGTCCTCTCTCACCATAGGTGAAGTCCTAAAGGACTTGCAATTGGCTAATATTGTGCCACTATTTTAGAAGGGAACAAGGGAAAATCCTGGGAACTACAGACTGGTGAGTCTCACGTCAGTTGTTGGAAAGTTGCTGGAGAAAATTCTTAGGGATAGGATATATGAGCATTTGGAAACTCATGGCCTAATTAAGGAGAGCCAGCATGGCTTTGTGCATGGCAGGTGATGCCTTACCAATTTAATTGAGTTTTTTGGCCAAGGTGATGAGAGAGATTGATAAGGGTAGGGCAGTATATGTTGTCTACAAGGATTTTAGTAAGGTGTTTGAAAAAATCCCTCATTGGAGGCTAACCCAGGGGTGTAAGATTCATGAGGTCTGTGGCGAATTGGCTGTTTGGATTCAGAACTATCTTGTGCATAGAAGACAGAGGGTAGTGGTTGAAGGGTCTTATTCAAACTGGAGGTCTGTAGTCAGTGGTGTTCCGCAGGGATCTGTTCTGGGAACTCTGCTATTTGTGATGTATATAAATAACCAGGATGAAAAGGTAGATGGGTGGGATAGTAAGTTTGAAGATGATTCCAAGATTGATGGAGTTGTGGAAATTGTAGAAGACTGGCAAAGAATACAGCGTAATAGATCAGTTGCAGATATGGGCGGAAATGGCAGATGGAGTTCACCCAGATAAATGTACATGCTGCACCCTTGTAGGGCAAACACAAGGAGACAGGACACTGTTAAGAGCAAGATCCTTAACAGTGTTGCTGAGCAGAGAGATCCTGAGGATACAGGTTCATAACTCCTTGAAAATGGCTACACGTGTCAATAGGGTGGTTAAGAAGGCTTGTGGAATGCTTGCTTTCATTAGTCGAGGCATTGACTTCAAATGTCACGGGGTTATGTTGTAACTTTATAAAACTCTGGTTAGGCCACACTGGGAGCATTTATACAGTTCTGGTCGCCCCTCTACAGGAAGAATGTTGAGTCTTTCAAGAGGGTGCAGAAGAGGTTTACCAGGAAGCTGCCTGGTTTAGAGGGCATGGGTTATAAGAGAGGTGGATAAATTCAGGTTGCTTTTCTGGAGCACCAGAGGCTGAGAGGAGATTTGATAGGTTTATTAGATTATGAGAGGCATAAATAGAGTGGACAGAGAGTACTTGTTTCTCAGGGTTGAAATGTCTAATACCAAAAGGAATGCATTGAAGGTGAGAGTGTTACCACGTTCAGATATGGCCCAAGTGTGGAGTGAGAGACGCTGAAGCAGGTCGATAGTTCACAAACTTCAATGCGAACAGTGTTAAAGGGAAAATAAACAATAAACACTAGGCCAAACAGGGCCGTTAACTAAAACTCTCAAATGGGAAATGAAGCCTACACTGCGGCTGAAAAGAAAATCTAAACAATAAACAAATACTGCTTGTCTTCCGAGTCAGTTGACTCAACAGTTCAATTTCTCAGGAAAGGCCGAAAGCAAACAGCAGCGAAGTGTTGCTGTGCTCCGTCCAAGTCTCGACAAGCACTATGACGACAAGTATGGAGCTAAATGCTATCACGATTAAATGGTAATTAGCTGACACGTGCAAATTCACAAGCGCAATTGCCGTATCTATTGCGCTGCCAAATCATGGTTGTGACAGAGAGGGGGTAGGTTCAAGAGGGATGTGAGGGGTAAGACTTTTACTCAGAGAGTTATGGATGCCTGGAATGCACTGCCTGGTATGGTGGTAGAGGCATATGCATTAGTGGCTTTTAAGAGACGTTTGGATAGGCACATGGATGTAAGGAAGATGGAGGAATATAGACATGGTGTAGGTAGGAGGGATTATGTGTTTGGGTATTTATAATTTGCCTTTTAGTTGGTTCAGCACAACATTGTGGGCCAAATAGCCTGTTTCTGTGCTGTACTGATCTATATTCTTTGTTAAACATGGAGCAACTCAAAAATCAGATGTGCAAAGGGACTTGGGAGACCTTGTGCAGGATTCCCTAAAGGTTAACTTGGAGCTTGAGCTAGTGGTAAAGAAGGAAAATGGAATGTAAGCATTTTTTTCAGGAGGACTAGGGTATAAGAGCGAAGAAGTATTGTTGAGGCTTCAGAAGGCACTGGTCAGACTACAGTTGGAATATTGTGAGCAGCTTTGAGCCCCTTTTCTAAGAAAGGATGAGTTGGCATTGGACATGGTCCAGAGGAGGTTCAGAAGAAAGATTCAAGGAATGAAAGTGTTAATGTATGAGGAGAGTTTGGTGGCTGTGACCCTGTACTCATTGGTTTAGATGAATGAGGGAGGATCTCATTGAATCCCATTGAACATTGAAAGGTCTGGATGGAGTGGATGTGGGGAGGATATTTCTTATATCTTATTTCTTATAGTGGGTGAGTCTAGGAACAGAGGGCACAGCCTCAGAATAGAGGGACAGCCATTTAGACCAGAGATGAGGAGGAACTTCTTTAGCCAGAGGGTAGTGTATCTGTGGAATTCATTTCCTCAAATGGCTGTGGAGGCCAAGTCATTGAATGTATTTAAAGCAGAGGTTGATAGGCTCTTGATTAGTCAAGATGACAAAGGCTACTGGATGAAGGCAGGAGAATGGGATTGAGAGGGACAATAAATCAGCCGTGATGGAATGGCGGAGCTGAATGACCTAATTCTGCTCTTATCCCTTATGGTCTACTTCTACTTTGTTCAGCTTCTGCATCATGACTTCTCCTTCTCCTTCATGCTAATAATGTATCTTAAGGTAAACTGTAAAACTGCTGGAGTGGTAGTAGTATGGTTCCAGACACAAGAACTTTCAATCAAATTAACTCTGATAGCTGCATGTGTACAGGTCAAGAGAACACACACAGTGGAAAGGGCGAGCAGCTTCAGGTTTCTGGGCACCTGTATCTCAGAGGACCTATCCTGGGCACAACACGGTAATGCAATCTTGATGAAAGCATGCCAGTGGCTATACTTCATTAGGGGTGTAGGGAGATTTGGTATTTCACCAAAGACTCTTACAGATTTCTATAGGTGTACAGTGGAGAGTATTCTGATTAGTTGCTTGCCAGCCTGATATGGAGGCTCAAAAGCACAGGATTGCAAAAGGCTGCAGAAGGCTGAACACTCAGCTTACCCATCATTGGGGACAACTTCAAGAGCCAGTGGTTTAAGAAAGCAGCATCTATCACTAACGACATTGATCATCAAGGACATGCCCTGCTCTCTTCATGTTTCTAATATCACAGAGGAGGAAAAGGAGCCTGAAGACACATATTGAATGTGATAATTCTGATTCAAACTGCATATTCACATAATACTTTTGCTATATCCTCTGACATAACATTCACCACACTGCTTTCACAGTTATAGTCATTACAGATTCTGTCAGATGACCATATTTATCAGCTGGCCTGACCTCCTAAATTGTGTACTTGTCTCTTGCATTTCATTCATTCCTGGACCAATGAGTTTGCAAACTCTTCATTTGACTTAGCTCTACACAGTACCTGTTGAACAGCTGTTGACATTGCATTGATGCCAGGAACAAATTCATCGTCACGTGTTGCTTCAGTGTCAACAGGATTGTCTATTGCAGTGATCATTTGGTCTACATGAACATTTATAACATGATTTGCTATATGAACTAAACACCTCTGAGGCCAGAGATTTGCACGACTTCATTAAAATCTTATTTTAAAGTCTTGTAGTTGATTTCTGATCTGCCTCCTTAATAAAATTTGCATTGCTCTTCCTTCTGTTCAGTTGCTGTTTCCCTGTTCTTACCTCTAAGTTAAGCTGTATATGGTTGCTTTGGGAAGCAAGGCATGACATAGATGGTGCCTGGGCAGAGATTTCTGCACCTTTGCTAACCAGAGGTGAAGTGCCAGAATACAGAAAGATAGTTAATGTTAATTCCTTTTTTAAGAAGGGCAGCAAGGATAAGGCAGATAACTATAGGCTCTTGAGTCTGAGGCTACTTGGGGGGAAACTATTGAAGAAAATCCAAAGCAATAGAATGAGTTTACACCAGGAAAAGCAGGGACTGGTCAAATATAGTCAGTATGCCTTTGTGCAGGGGATCCCTATTTTGCCCATTTGATTGAGGTTCTTGTGGAGGTAGCTAGGAAGACTGATAAAGGCAATGCAAGAGACATTGTCTATACGGACTTTAATAAAATACTTGGCATGGTCTCATATGGTAGGCTGGTCCGGAAGTTAAGACACATGGGAACCATGGCAAACTGACTAACGGAATCTGAAATTAGCTTGGAGATATGAGGCAGAGAGGAGTAGTGGAAGGATGATTTCCTAATTGGAAGTATGTGATCAGTGGTGTACTTCAGGGGTCATTGTTAGAACCCTTGCTGTTTATGAAATATACAGTGGATTCTGATTAATTGGGCCATCAGTTAATCAGGGCAGGTGCTTATTTGGGACATTCTAGAAGAACAAAATCTAACCAAGAAAATAGCTAGGATTCCCTTTGTTTATTTGGGATACTATGTCACTTACTTGGGGCAAGAGATTGTTGCCGAACAGTTTCTAACTAGCATTAGTTGCATGCACTTGTATGGACATTACATCCTACATTGTGCTTACAGTGAATAGTTTTTAAACAGCATCAGTTGTGTGCACTTGTGTTCAAAAAAACAATGATTTTTATCACTGATAGTTGGTGAAAAATAGGGAGTAAGACAATTCAGAACCGTTTTGCTCACTGTAGTTTCAAGCATTCAGTCTTGGAGATGCCAGTAACGGCTGGGAGTGAAAATGAAACGATTTTGCTACTTTAAAAAGTTAGTAACTATGTAGAATTGGAAGATAACCACAATCATGTTGAATGTTACAATGAAAAGAAGATTTGGAAGATGCAATCATAGATAGCATTGTATTGTCATAAGGTAGTGGCTGGAAATGGACCCAAGTGCAAGACACAGACACTAAAGTACTAGGGACAGGACTAGGATACAGGGTGATGGCAAGGACATTGACAGGAAAACCAGGAACCTGGAACAGGACTGGACAAAAGAGCTAGGAGCCCGGGCTTGGACTCCGAACCAGAGACTGGACAAGGACCCAGTACCTAGGTCTTGCCTCTGGCTCAGCCCCCAGAACTAGGCAAGGACGAGGCTTGGCTGGCAGGCAGGATGAGACTGGAGTCTTAAAGACTTGAGGCGAGGCTTGGCAGGAGGTTGGAGTCTTCAGGCTTGAGGCTAGAGGCTAGAGGATAGACAGGAAGCTGGAGTCTTCAGGCTTGAGGCTAGGCAGGCTCCTTCTGGGCAGGGCACAGACCACCTGGGCAGGGCACAGACCACCTGGGCAGGGCGTGGATCTCCTGGGCAGGGTGCGGATCTCCTGGGCAGGGTGAGGTACTCCTGGGCAGGGTGCGGACAAGGAAGGGACAGAACCAACCGCAGGTAACGGCAAGACGGCCTGGCTTACCTGGGCAGAGGTAAGGGACAGGAAGGGAGCTAGGTACAGGGTGGCTCCAGGACAAGACTGCAGGCGAGACGAGGCAAGAGTTACTAGTAAAACAAGGCAAGGCTTCAGGCAATGCAAGGCAAGACGAGAACTTCAGGTGAGGCGAGAGTTACCGGCAAGACAAGGCAGGGCTTCAGGCGAGGAAACAGAAGGCAGAGCAAGGGATACAAGGAGTAAGGACAAGAACAATCCAGCAGCCAGGCCCTGGTCTCTGGAGGTATTTATGCAGCCAGCCCCAACTAGCATCAGCTGCCTCAATTAGAGCTCAACAAGAACAGAAACAGGGTAGACAGGAAAACCTGGAGCAAGGGTCAATGGACCGGACCATGAACCGGAATACGGACTTCATGGACCGGAGCATGGCATGTATGAAGTCAGTCCATTTTCTACACTAGGTGTCTGCACTGATTTTGTTCACTTACAGTCAAGCAAAAGAACATGGCTATGTATAGGTACACTGAATGAATTCTTCAGTTGATAAGGTCCCAGGCTGAGAGCCCCTTATCCTTTCTCACTACTCTTCCTCCTCCCCCGTCTTCCAATAGTTTGTCATGACCCATGCCTTTCCTTGTTCCCTCAGCAAGCAGAATGCATACTTATTTACCCATATAAATAAGGTTTGTTCAGAACTTTTGAAATCAGCAAAAGTTCTGCTTGTGACCCCTGCAGACTTTTGCAGATTGAATCAACTATGAAATTACACTTAATTCTTGTAGGTTCTCAGCCCGAAGAACTCACCTAGCAAGCAATGTGTTATAGTTACAGATCCTTTTACGTGACAGTGACTGATGACCCGGGCCTGGTGGTGTGATTCATTTCTGCTTACGTGTTTAACTGGATATGGGTAAGAGATAGCGTTAAGTGAAGGACTGAGGCCCACCATTTTCACTGATATTTGTCTATGAATATGTTATACATCATGGTGGCCGTTTTGGAGCTCTAAAAACATTCTTGACTTCCAAAGAAATTGATCTCAATGTCTCACTCAAGGGCAAGCAGGATAGTCATCGAGTCAGACATTTGACATTTTTGTAAACAAGATTTTCTTCCACTATCATCTGAGCTCAGCCCTTTAGCCATTAGATTGTCAGGTTTCTTATCTCTTAAATGGCACTATACTTCATAGATTAATCAACATCTACTCCTATATTTCCCAATCTGATTTCATGGTTGGCTTGAACTGCTGTTTATAGGTTCCTGTAATCCCATCTCCTGCTGGTGATGGTTAAGTGACAAGGTCATTTGAAAGTATGTCCCTAGCTAAGGCATGCATTTGATATTTTCAAGACAATGTCATGATTTAAGTTGAATTAATGGGAAAATCCAATCTATTGATGATTGTATTCTAATACTAAATGAGGCTGATGTTACAATGCAAGAGGTTGAGACTGCCAAGAATGAACTGGTGAAATGATGAGCACAGCACTCCTGATGCATCTCTCAACCTTGTATGGTGTCGTTTCACCTTGGTTTTGGTTATTAGGTAAGAGGACTCTTTATTCCCCCAGAAATTGGGTTGATTAGTGTCTGTTTTCTAGGTATCCATCACACAAAAATCATTTTACTCAGAGAAGGTCGCCCCAATCTTTCCTGGATGGAAATGCTACCTTTTGCAAAACTAGATCAGGTAATCCTGGTTATGATCCAACTGATCTCTATTTTGCAACCCACACATGTGTTAGGATGTCATGTTATCAGTACCACACCTTGATTTATGAATGAAATTGGGGAGATGACTCACACAAAAAAATGACAAGAGGCAAAATTAAAGTCTGTATATTCTAACTTTTCATCAAACATCAGATAGACTCAAAAACATTTTAACCATCATTTTTCCTCACTCCATTGTTTTTAGCCTTTTTACTTTGTGCACTTTGGTGCATTGTGCTGTGATTTCTGCCTCACTGATCATCCCACAGTGTGCTGTAGACTGTACAGAGTATTGTATCATTTCAAGTAGCATTACACTTGTTGAAGATTGCACTATTTTATCCATATCACATTCCCCACCCATCTGCCACTATTACCCTATGTTTCTCCATACCCGTAGCATGGCCTTCACTGCAGCTCATCTGTGTCTTTCATGGGAATGTATCCTTCAAGGTGTGAAGGCCTTCCCTGTGCACATTTTGGCAAAGATAGGCCAATCAAGATGCAACTCTGCAGCTCCGGTAGTGATGTGTTTGTCCTATTTTTGCTCGTATTGTGACACATTCTAAGACTTGCTTCAAATTCTAGCCAATTCCATTGATTTTCATTGGAACACGATTCAGAATTAGTGTAGAACCCAACACATCGAATCTGATTTCTAGCTAATTGCTTTTGACACAAAGTCCACGATTTCCATTAGCTATTTCTGGAAGAGAAGATTCACTTGCATTTTACAGAATAAACATGCCATGGTTGTTGGGTATTAGTGATAATTAAGGTAATCAAGTATTTCTGAGACATGATGGCCTAGTTAGTTGAGCCTTGCTGCCCAAAAGGTCCCCGTCCATCGACTGTGGAAGATAAAGGCTTGATAGTTGGTCTCTGTTGTTCTGCATTGTTAAAAGAAAGTCAACTAGATTTCTCCTGCTTATTCATATCCAGTGCTAGAAAGTGCATGTATCTCCAATGGATGGGAATACAACTGGCTTAGATCTGATATCCAGTAAATTGCTTATACCTGCCAACTGTTTCATACTTGAAAATAAAGAAAATAGAAAAGGTATACATCAACAGGAATAAATATTATGTGTAAAGAAAGAAGGCTGAAAACCTTCAGGTAGGATTGTTATATCTGCAGCCTGCCTTTTTATTAGTTTGCAAGGGTATTATATTACAATTGTTCAACTGTTTGAGCAAACAGGTAAGTTTCAGTATTATTATTGGTCTATACTTTAGATGATCTATTTAAATATGGCCTGCATCACAGACAGAGTTATAGAGTCATTGAACACTACAGCACAGAAACAGGCCCTTTGCCCATCTAGTCAATGCTGAACTATTAACCTGACCAGTCCCATTGACCAGCATTTGGCAAATGAGGCATCATTGTCTAGATGGGACAGGACGAGACATGCCAGTGCTATGGCATTTTCAGTGGACTGGTTTGGGTGGCTGGCAAACTGGAAAGGGTCCAGTGTAGCTGGAAGGTGGGATTTCATATGATCCATTACCAGCCTCTCAAAGCACTTCATGATTGTTGAAGTCAATGCCACTGGGCGGTAAGCTTTCCTCTACGTCACATCATTCATTGTGTCAAATCGTGCATAGAAGGCATTCAGCTGATCAGTAAGGGAGGTGTCACTGTCGTTGACCTGCAGGATGGACTTGTAATCTGTTATGGTTTGTATACCTTGCCAAGTGTGCTGTGCCCCTGGTATCATGGAGAATACTGTGAAGTTTCTGTGAGTACTCACTCTTTGCCTTCCTGATGGCAGTGGAGAGCATGGTTCTTGCTGACATTAGAGTAATCCTATCCCTCGATCTGAAGTCAATGCCCTGGTTCCTAAACAGTGCACGAACCTCTGTAGTCAGCCATGGTTCCTGATTTGCTCTGGCAGTGTATTGTTTAATCACAGTAACGTCCTCAATGCATTGTCATATGAAGCCAGTTACCAATCCTGCATATTCATCAATGTTAGTGTGATAATCATAGGGAGTCACCTTCCTGAATATAGTCCATTCTGTGCTTTCGAGACAGTCTTGCAGCACTGAGGAGACATCTTCTGGCCAGGTCCTGATCTCGCTGTAAAAGTGGTCTGTATGCAGGTATTAGCAAAATTTAAGAGAAATTTTGATAGGTACATTGATAGGACCGGTATGGAAGGCTATCAAAATGTATCTAAATTTTGCTAATACCTGCATACCTGCATACAGACCACTGGTTAAATAAGTCAAACTAGTTTTTACAGGATTATTCTAATGTCAGCAAGAACCGTGCTCTCCGATGGTATCAGGAAGGCAAAGAGGGAGTACTCACAGAAAATTCACAGTATTCTCCGTGACACCAGGGGCATGTGGCAGGTATACAAACCATAACAAATTGCAAGTACACCCCCACGTCTATGACAATGACCCCTCTCTTACTGATCGGTTGAATGTCTTCTGTGCACGATTTGACTTAATGAATGATGTGACGTAGAGGAAAGCTTACCGCCCAGTGGCACTGACTTCAACAATCATGAAGTGCTTTGAGTGGCTGGTAATGGATCATATGAAATCCCACCTTCTAACTACATTGGACCCTTTCCAGTTTGCCTGCCACTCAAACCAGTCCACTGAAAATGTCATAGTATTGGCATGTCCTGTCCTGTCCCACCTAGAAAACAATGTTTCATATGCCAGGATGTTGTTCATTGACTTCAGCTCGGCATTTAATATGATTGTTCCTCAGAGACTGGTGGGTAAACTGTCCTTGTTGGAACTCAACACCTCTCTGTGTAACTGGATCTTGGACTTCATGATGGAAAGGATGGAAAGACCTCAGTCAGTCAGAATTGGTAGCAATGTCCCAAGCTCCATCACGTTGACAATGATGGCCCCCAGAGTTCACTGCAAGTCACACTGCTGACTCTCGATTGCATTGCCAGATCCAGCTTAAACTGCATCATCAAGTTCGCTGATGATACAAATGTGGTTGGCATCATCAGCAACAATGATGAGTTGGCGTACAGAGAGAAAGTAAGAAGCTTGTTAAATGGTGTGAGAACAACAAATTGAGTCTTAACATAGTCAAGACAAAAGAGTTGAAAGTGAACTTCAGGAAAACGCAGGTCAGACACTCTCCATTCCACATCAATGGTGCTGCCATGGAGAGTGAAGAGCACCAAGTTCCTTGGTGTGCATATAATGGATAATCTAACTAGGACCCACACCACCAACTCACTAGTCAAGAAGGCAGAGGAGAGTTTACATTTCCTGAGAAGATTGAGGTGTGCAAGGCTCCCAACCCCATTCTTACAAGTTTCAACAAGAGCACCATCAAGAGAGTCCTGTCTGGCTGCGTCATTGTGTGGTATGGAAGCTGCAAGGCACTGGACTGCAAGAGTGAAAGAGGATAAAGTCCATGTAGACAACATGCACTGTTCCTTCCTGCACATACCTGGTAAGCCACCCCCCCCCCTTTTCCTTAATCAGGACTTCAAATGTTTGCAGATGTTCACACAACCTCTTGTAACTAAACTATACAGTAAGCAGAAATTTTCTTTCTCTCCAACCTGTAAAAGCAATAGAAATGGTATCAGTTTGTTTTCTGTAATTCTAGCACAGAGGCACAGTTTTTAATTGTTAATCACTAATTTCTTATGCAAATCCCAAAACCATTTTATCTGACTTGAAGACATAAATACATGCTGCACAGTGGTTAAGATAATTGAAATATTTGTTAGAATTAACTTAGCTAATGATTGGTTTCAAACTTGTTATTGACGTTTCTTCTGGAAATTTATGCATGAAACACGCCGAGGTATAAATTACACTTAAGTTGAACTCATTAGACCAGAAGACCAGATAAACCTGCACAATATCACCCCTCCAAATTTGTGCTCATAGCCTCCACAAGTAAACAGTGCAAAGCATCTGAGAAATGAAGATTCGGATTTCAGTTTGGATCTTACACAACTATAATAAATTGTGCCTGTGATGTAAATAGGGGTATTTAAAACAAAGAGGCAAATTATTAAAATTATAGCTAAACCAATAAGGAGTGAAATCAGAGCCAGTTTATTATATTTAATGGGTCCCTTTACAACCCCAAGACATCTCGAAGTATCTTATAGAGAGTGAAGTGCCTCTTTATAGATTAATTACACTGAAGTGTAGTGGAAATTAAAACTTCGTGCCCAGAAATTGAATCATATAACATCCAGCTAATTCAAACTATGAGCTTTGACTAGGTCTCAGCAGGGGTACTGAATTAAATTCTAGGCCATATACATTAGGAAAGAGGTGCAAGGCCTTGAGGAGAGTGCAGAGTTTTATGGAAGGGCCTGGGGTAGAGTCTTTCAGTTCCATTGGAGAGCGTAGGGAGGTTGGAGTTGTTCTTCACAAAGGAGAGAAGGTCAAGGGGAGCATTTTTACAGATGTACCATGGACAGCTTGGTATGGCAACTGCTCTGCCCAAGACCACAAGACAATGCAGAGAGATGTGAGCACAGCCCCGTTTATCATTAAAACCTGCCTCCCCTCCACTGACTCATCCTCTCAAGGAAAGCAACTGTCATATTCAAAGACCCCTCCCACACCAGTCATTCTCTCTTCTACCCCCTCTCATCAGGCAAAAGATATGAAAGTTTGAACACCTACCACCAGACTCAAGGACTACATCTACACTGCTGTTCAACGGAACTCTTGTACAATAAAGATGAACCTTTGATCTTCAATCTACCTTGTTATGACCCTTGCACTTTGTCTACTTGTGGTACACTTTTTCACGAGCACTTTATCATTTCTACCTATCAGCTGACACCTCTTACATCGCCCCCACTCTCTCCCTCTTTCATCTGGATCCACCTGTCAGTTCTTGCTCCATCTCTTCCCACCCCCCTTAACACACACACCCTTTTTATACTAGCTATCAGTCTTGATGAAGGGTCTCAACCCCAGACATCAACTGGCCATTTCCCTCCATGGATGCTGCCATAACTGCTGAGTTTTCCAGTTTTGTGTGTATTGCACTCTGTACTCTGTTTTGAGGTACATATGTATGGAATGATCTTTTGGGATAACATGCAAGACAAAAGCTTTTTACTGAATTTTAGTACGTGTGACAATAGTAAACCAATTAGCATTTTTCCCTCCTCTCATGTAAGTTGCACACAAAGATGGGGTTAATACAGCATAGGTTGCCCAAGACATTATTTCGATGTGAAATTGAGAAATTGGGTCAAGAGGTTTATGCATTATTCATGCTAGTATATCCAACATTTTTCTGTAGTTGGATACATACTTAATGTCACCTACCCTTTTATTCAATATCCGTTTCCATCACTGTCACTGTAAACTGGAACAACCATCAACTTTACTTGGTGATACGAGAAGTACATCATATTTCTTTTGCTATTTTCCTTCATTAACAAGGACACTCTTCTGACATCAAGAGACTTAAGAAGGTACCTTCAGAGCACTTTGCAATCAGCTTATTCACCTTTCAGATTCCATAGGTTGTGCAGAAACTAATGAGAAGTCATACTTTTTTCCAGCACTGACCTGCTGAGAAATGCTGGTCTCTGTATAAGTTAAGGAATACATTGCAGCTCCTGGCCAGCAGCTGTTGGGTGCTCTATACTGCACCACCCAGCAACTGCTGTTGCATGGGGGTCAGTAGTGTGCAGAAGGTGCAGGAAGAGGAACAAGAGGACTCCAGGAGGGAGGGTTGTTTTGGTCAGGAATACAAGGTAAGCTATCAAGCCCCAGCAGACCCATCTTCAGCAGAGCAGAGGAAGCAGGCATTTACTGCTTGGGGAATGAGGAGCTGCTGGTTATAGAGACACTTTTCATAGGAAATTATAATCCATAAAGTAGACAAACTGGACAGTCTGTCTCCATGTGTGATCCAAGGTATGCCAATAATTAGCTAAACAAAAACGACTCAACAATCCCTCACATGTTTCTATAGAGGTCAACCTGTACTGATCAGGGAATAATGTCCTGATACACTTACTGACGTTATTCACTATAATGTTTAGAGTGGTGTCTTGTTCTGCTGGTGATTTCTTACAAGGGCATGAAGTTTATTTCTCCATTATTTGAATGGGCGGAGATTCTCACACCTGGAGAAAACAACTGGAGTCACTTACTGGGCTCTTCCTACAGTGGCACTGGTGGTTCTGCTTGACTCCCTGGCCCACAGGCCCTTTATTCTGGTGTTTATTTTACTAATTAGAATGCCTGGGCTGTTTTCACCAAATGTAGGGGATGAGTCCCTCAACGCTGCAGCATCTGTGCTATACGGTGTGGGCTTTGCTGATGTCTGGTGTCCTTGGGGAGTATGCCTCAGTTGACATCCTTTCCTGACTGCTGAAGCACACTTGCTTAGTACAACAAAGATGCTGAAATCCTATTGCACAGTGCATCTATTGAAATTTGCCTGACTAAGATCAACAGAATTTTATTAGGTGAAAGTATCAAGTAAAGACATCTAATGAAGTCAAGGTACAGATCAGTCAGGACCAAGTTAAGTGATAGAACACGATCCGCCCCTCAATAATATGAACCTTTCCTGTTTTCCCTGAAAGCTTTTGCTTTGAATGTGCTTCATGAATGTTCATTGTTTAACACACTTCAGAATAAAAGCAACTGTAAGTTGAATGCATCAAACAAATTTGGCTTATGGTGTTTCAGAGGGCTGATCTATATGTTTGTAGTCACAGCTTAAATCAATGAAGATATAGCACCAAAGAAACATAATTTTACGTTGGATACAAGGGATTAATGGAAAGAAAATTGGTATTTAGCAAAGTTAGAAAGAACATGATTCAAATTTCACATTTAAATACATGTAAACACTTTAGTCTTTCTCTGATATATTATTCTGCAATAAATGAAAAATAAAAGAGAATTGAGAACCATGAGTGTAATACTGATTAATGTTTCTTCTGTTCAGCTAGGACATGTTATTACTAAAAAAATTAAGGGGAACATTTTTTTCTCTGTTCATTTTTTCAAATCCATTGTAATTAATCAATAAACTTATGCTGTGACAGTTTCTACATTAAATATAGATGTCTTATAACACTCAAAAATTGTAACTGTTATCTAGGTCTATATTTCACTAATTTTACATTTGTACTGGAGCTTTTCAATACAACTCCCTAGGCAGAAAAATCAGATGGAATGAGTGGTTATGAAAAGTTAACTTCCAACCAATTAACCGGTATAGTTCACCTCAATATCACGATTGTACTATCTGTACATACTGCTTAATATCATTGCGTAGTGCAATTTCTTAAATAGTTTACAACAACTGAAGTTAGTTACTTTTGGTACCCTAGTCTATCTTTTTCTTAAGAATTTAAGAAGGGATTTTCATTTATTTCTACAAATGTTGTTTCTTGTAATAGTTTTAAGCTTTTGGAGGTGCATGAAGCACACCAATAAGAATATGTCTGAGAAGGAAAGATTAAAGGCTCGAAATGAAGGGCCAATGGCTTGATGATTAGATTAATCAGAAACATAGTCTTAAATACTGACTAGAAATAGGCTAAATAGTTGAACATTTTGAACAAGCTGTAAAGACTTATCTGAATTATATTTTTCCATTGAAATGATCACCACAAGTTACTCTGGTTCTGAGGAGATAAAAATGAGCACTATTCATTTCTCCTCAAGAAATTGGAAGCCGGTCAAAAAGCAGAAGAATTTGTATTGTTAGATCTTTTTACTTTATGCTGATGATGTCTAAAAGCATGTCATAATTTTATATAGGAGCTATATAGCCCTCTCACAACCACTTCAAATAATTTGATTATCTTTATACATTTTTGACAATTGATGGCAGAAGAGAGGCCAGGAATACTGCTGATAAAATTAAGATCCTCTTTCTGTGACAGATAACAAACTATTTAATGGTTCAGTATCTTTATAGTGAGTTAAAGTTTAGAATTGACTCATTTGATGGATTCCTGTAGTAATAGTTTGTTGTCCAAAAGTGTGCAAAAAAAAAATCAAGTTTAAGCGTTACTACAAGGGAAACTCTTTTTCATCAATTGGAATCTTGCTGGTTCAGTTCATCTTTCTGCTTCAGGAATTCTCAATTAATGTGGAATAAAATTATACTGATTGTCATGACATTAGTTTAGAGGAGAAGGACTTGTTTGTTGCAACTCTTGCTAGAAAATACCTGTCAGAAAGTAGGCTGGAACAGATTTGTCTCTCATATCTTTCAGCTTCAAGTGGTTTTGCAGATACTCACTCTTTATGCTTACACTAGAAAGAATCCCACATGGGCAAAGGTCTGCTAAGGTATCATTGTTGTCTTCCAAGAGAAAGGAAAGGAAAAGTATGATGAAATGATCTAGACATCCTGCTATTTGGTTTCAAATTATGTTTCTTTCAGTGGCTCAAAGCAATTTCAGTCTACCATTATCAGACTTGACAAAATTGAAGCAAAATTTATTAATTCATATCAAATTATTGCTGCTTGACACGATTAAGTAGTCAGAAATCACGGCCATTGATATGTGCAATGAATAACTTCATTTGAATTTCTGCAGGATCTTCAAGCTCCTGCTTCTGAAAGACTTCCAACCTTACATTCCTACTTTTCTTTGTATTCAGTACACATGAACATTTTATTCCCACTCTGAAGGCTAATAGAAAGTGAATACGTGGCATCCTATTTCAGAAGTCCAGAAGGGACAGATAACAATGAATATTATTTTGAGTGGGAGGTTCTTCCTCCCTCTGCCCAAAGAGATTTTTTTCTCTCCACCTGTGCAGTTACTTAGAACAATAAAGAGCATTCCTATTGAGTCCTCGTTGCCCTGCTGGAATATCCAGTGAGGATGTGTCTAGATCCTGCGAATTAGCTATAATATCGTAATTATAGTACTTGAACTTCAGAACCCTGGACAGAAGTGCTTATTTAAGGAGATCTACACTCCAAAGAGATTTGATGAATGAATGATATTTTTAACAACAATCTTTTATAGTCCTACATTCTGAAAAGGGAATTAATTTTCCACTTCAAAAGAAGTTACTCTGGTAATAATTTATTTTCTTTAAACACTGCCAAGTAATCTGAACGTGTATATATATGCAGCTAGACTCCACTCACTCCTAAATATGAACTAATTTCTCTAGTAGACATAACTTCTATTCATTTAGCAGTTTCCCAGAAAACATCGTTATCATGCAGATGTTCATGCCACAGTATCTGAGAGGCTGACCAAATTCTCAGTCAACAAAGGTAGGTTTTAATCCTTCCAGTATGGCCAGAAAGCTTTAGGAAGAAAGGACCCAAGCACTGAGCTTTTGTAACAGATGGCATAGTGATCAAGAGACCAAAAAAAATTAAAGTACAGGTGTCCCAGGAAATTATGGCCCTGGAGATCACAGAAAGACGAATGGCTAAGACTATGAAATTATTTGAAAGCTGGTGTCAGGATGTTTAAAATGAGGTGTTTAACATGTTCTTGCAAAAGAATCGGCACAGATTGACTAATGAATAAGACTTGTTAATAGTGAGCATGTGGACGGCCGAGTTTAGATGGCCTCAAATTCAGAAAGAGTAAAACAACAGGAGGGCAGCCAGAAATGCATCAAAGTGTTTTACTAGAGGTGACAAGTGCAGAGATGAGAGTTCCAACAGCTAATGAGCTGAGACAGGAGTATAACTGGCAATGTTACATAGGTGGAAATAATAATGATGTGAATATATGATGTGAAACTTTGACTGTGGTCAAATACGATACCATGATTTCAAGCAGGGATTACAGAAGTAATGATACCTATGGACAATAACAAAAGGTCATTTCAGAGTGAAATGCATTTCTGATTTCTAGTGGTATACATCTAAATATATTTTTACAGCTCATAGTTTATTATAACAAATACCAAACACACATTAGTATTCCTTATTTATTATCTGGCTTAAAAATACTGCAATTTAAGTTCATCTTTTAAATTATAACTAAAGCTTCACAAATTACAAACAATGGTAGAATTCAACGTGTCATCAAGTCATAGAGACATAGAATACTTCAACACAGAAACAGACCCCTTCACCCCATCTAGTTCATGCTAAACTATTAATCTGCCTAATCCCGCTGACCTGCACCAGAACCTTAGCCCTCCATACCCCTCCTATCCATGTGCCTATCCAAATTTCGCATAAAAGGTGAAATCAAACCCGTATCCACCACTTCTGCTAGCAGCTCGTTCCACACTCTCACCACCCTCTGAGTGAAGAAGTTCCCCCTCATGTTCCCCTTAAACATTTCATCTTTCATCCTTAACCCATGACCTCTAGTTCTAGTCTCACCCAACCTTAGTGGAAAAAGCCGGCTTACACTTACCCCTCGTAATTTTATATACCTCCATCAAATCTCCCCTCATTCTCCTACGGTCCAGGGAATGAACTCCAAACCTGTTCAACCTTTCCCTGTAACTCAGGTTCTCAAATCCTGGCAACATCCTTCTTAATTTTCTCTGCTCTCTTTCAATATTACTGAAATCTTTCTGGTAGGTAGGTGACCATAGCCGCACACAATACTCCAAACTAGACCTCACTAATGTCTTACACAATTTCAACATAACAACCCAACTCTTGTACTCAGTATTTTGATTTATGAAGGCTAATATGCCCAAAGTTCTATTTATGACCCTATCTACCTCTGAAGCCACGTTCAAGGAATTATGGACCTGTATTCCCAGATCCCTCTGTTCTACCACACTCTTCAGTGACCTATAATTCACCTTGTCCTTCCTACCCTGGTTTGTCCTCCCAAAGTGCAACATCTCACACATGCCTGCAGTAAATTCCGTCTGCCATCTTCCCATTTTTCCAATTGGTCTAGATCTCACTGCAAGCTTTGCTGTGCACAATTTCTCCAGTCTTGGTGCCATCCACAAATTTGATGATCCAGTTTACTACATTATCATTCAGATCATTGATATGGATGACAAGTAAAAATGGGCCCAGTACTGATCCCTGTGGCACTCCACGAGTCACAGATCTCCATTTAGAGGCAACCATGTGCTACCACTCTCTAGCTTCTCCCACAAAGCAAATGTCTCATCCAATTTCTCACTTCAATCCGAATGCCAAGCAGCTGAAAGTTATTGATCAAACTCCCAAGTAGAACCTTATCAAAGGCCTTATTAAATTTGATGTAAAAAACAACTACCGCCTTGCCTTCAGCAATTTTCCTGATAACTTCCTTGAAAATTTCTACAAAACTAGTTAGACATGTCTTACCACACACAAAGCCATGTTGGCTATCCCTAATCAGACCCTGTCTATCCAAATGCTTATATATCCTGTCCCTTAGAACACCTTCCAATAACTTTCCCATTACTGATGTCAGGCTCACCAGCCTATAATTTACCAGCTTATTCTTAGAGCTCTTCTTAAGGGCTTAATTAGGAAGGGGAAAAAAGATTATGAGAGAAAACTGGCAGAGAACATAAAAACGGACTGTAAAAGCTTTTATAGATATGTAAAAAGGAAAAGACTGATAAAGACAAATGTAGGTCCCCTGCAAACAGAAACAGGTGAATTGATTATGGGGAGCAAGGACATGGCAGACCAATTGAATAATTACTTTGGTTCTGTCTTCACTAAGGAGGACATAAATAATCTTCCAGAAATAGTAAGGGACAGAGGGTCCAGTGAGATGGAGGAACTGAGCGAAATACATGTTAGTAGGGAAGTGGTGTTAGGTAAATTGAAGGGATTGAAGGCAGATAAATCCCCAGGGCCAGATGGTCTGCATCCCAGAGTGCTTAAGGAAGTGGCCCAAGAAATAGTGGATGCATTAGTGATAATTTTTCAAAACTCGTTAGATTCTGGACTAGTTCCTGAGGATTGGAGGGTGGCTAATGTAACCCCACTTTTTAAAAAAGGAGGGAGAGAGAAACCGGGGAATTATAGGCCGGTTAGCCTAACGTCGGTGGTGGGGAAACTGCTGGAGTCAGTTATCAAGGATGTGATAACAGCACATTTGGAAAGCGGTGAAATGATCGGACAAAGTCAGCATGGATTTGTGAAAGGAAAATCATGTCTGACGAATCTCATAGAATTTTTTGAGGATGTAACTAGTAGAGTGGATAGGGGAGAACTAGTGGATGTGGTATATTTGGATTTTCAAAAGGCTTTTGACAAGGTCCCACATAGGAGATTAGTGTGCAAACTTAAAGCACACGGTATTGGGGGTAAGGTATTGGTGTGGGTGGAGAATTGGTTAGCAGACAGGAAGCAAAGAGTGGGAATAAACGGGACCTTTTCAGAATGGCAGGCGGTGACTAGTGGGGTACCGCAAGGCTCAGTGCTGGGACCCCAGTTGTTTACAATATATATTAATGACCTGGAAGAGGGAATTAAATGCAGATTCTCCAAGTTTGCGGATGACACAAAGCTGGGTGGCAGTGTTAGCAGTGAGGAGGATGCTAAGAGGATGCAGGGTGACTTGGATAGGTTGGGTGAGTGGGCAAACTCATGGCAGATGCAATTTAATGTGGATAAATGTGAAGTTATCCACTTTGGTGGCAAAAATAGGAAAACAGATTATTATCTGAATGGTGGCCGATTAGGAAAAGGGGAGGTGCAACGAGACCTGGGTGTCATTATACACCAGTCATTGAAAGTGGGCATGCAGGTACAGCAGGCGGTGAAAAAGGCGAATGGTATGCTGGCATTTATAGCGAGAGGATTCGAGTACAGGAGCAGGGAGGTACTACTGCAGTTGTACAAGGCCTTGGTGAGACCACACCTGGAGTATTGTGTGCAGTTTTGGTCCCCTAATCTGAGGAAAGACATCTTTGCCATAGAGGGAGTACAAAGAAGGTTCACCAGATTGATTCCTGGGATGGCAGGTCTTTCATATGAAGAAAGACTGGATGAACTGGGCTTGTACTCGTTGGAATTTAGAAGATTGAGGGGGGATCTGATTGAAACGTATAAGATCCTAAAGGGATTGGACAGGCTAGATGCAGGAAGATTGTTCCCGATGTTGGGGAGGTCTAGAACGAGGGGTCACAGTTTGAGGATAGAGGGGAAGCCTTTTAGGACCGAGGTTAGGAAAAACTTCTTCACACAGAGAGTGGTGAATCTGTGGAATTCTCTGCCACAGCAAACTGTTGAGGCCAGTTCATTAGCTATGTTTAAAAGGAAGTTAGATATGGCCCTTGTGGCTACAGGGGTCAGGGGGTATGGAGGGAAGGCTGGGTTCTGAGTTGGATGATCAGCCATGATCATAATAAATGGCGGTGCAGGCTCGAAGGGCCGAATGGCCTACTCCTGCACCTATTTTCTATGTTTCTATGTTTCTAAACAACAGAACAACTTTAACTTTTCTTTAATCCATCAGCACCTCGTCTTTTGCTGAGCCCATCTTAAATATTTCTGCTAAGCCTCTGCAATTTCTGCACTAGCCTACTGCGAGGTCAGAGGGAACATCTTGTCGGGCCCTGGGGATTTATCCACCCTAATTTGCCTCAAGACAGCAAACACCTCCTCCTCTGTAGCCTGGATACAGTCCATGACCTCACTGCTGTGTTGCCTCACTTCTATAGACTCTGTGTCTGTCTCCTGAGTAAACACAGATGCAAAATATCCATTTAAGATTTCTCCCATTTCTTTCAGGATTCGTACTTTTCGAGCTGGAAGTAAATAATTTCTATTAATTTTAGTAATTCAATTCATTAATGTGAGAAAAAATGTTAAATATGGAAAATGGCATAATTTTCAGATCTGTATTTGTCTTTTTATTTTTTTAGATGTATGTTTTATTGTTCATGCAAAGATCCATGAATACTTCTAATTGTATCGAATTGCCTATCTTGCCTGCTACAGGGTGCATGCAGCAAATGATGTGAATAAGTGGCACAGAAGAGTTAACCTCCTGCTTGCTGAGATCTGGCCTTCAGACTCAATGGTCTTAGTTGTTGGCATTGAAATAAATGGTTTTCTGACAAATAGCATGTGCTGTTATTCATATCAGCCTTTAATTTTTTAAGTAAATATTCTGTACTCTTATCAATTCTTATATTTTAATTAGTTTCCTGTGGGAAATAGACATGATAACTCTTGGTTATTTTTGCCTTGTGTTTATCCTTGCTCTGGATGGTAGACTAACAGTATTTTGTTGATTTTTTTTCTCCTGAAAAAATACTCGTCCTGACATATGAAAACATTTTTTTTCTTTACTTATTTAGAGGGTAGGAAAAGGAGAATAGGCAAGAAAGCAGTTTCAACACAACGGCTGTAATTTTCTTGCAACTTAGGTAGTATTATTGTGTGTGTGTGTGTGTGTGTGTGTGTGTGTGTGTGTGTGTGTGTTTGCACCAAGTTGGACTATTTCAGCTTTCTAGAACAGTGCTGCGTTTTAACGGAATTTTCAAGCAATTGTGAAATACAGGGGCTCCCATTCGATCAATCACATCTACATGATATACCATAGAAACCATAGAAACTACAGCACAGAAACGGGCCTTTTGGCCCTTCTTGGTTGTGCTGAAACATTTTCTGCCGAGTCCCACTGACCTGCACACAGACCATATCCCTCCATACACCTCCCATCCATGTATCTGTCCAATTTATTCTTAAATGTTAAAAAAGAACCCACATTTACCACCTCGTCTGGCAGCTCATTCCATACTCCCACCACTCTCTGTGTGAAGAAGCCCCCACTAATGTTCCCTTTAAACATTTCCCCCCCTCACCCTTAACCCATGTCCTCCGGTTTTTTTCTCCTCTTGCCTCAGTGGAAAAAGCCTGCTTGCATTCGCTCTATCTATACCCATCATAATTTTATATACCTCTATCAAATCTCCCCTCATTCTTCTACGCTCCAGGGAATAAAGTCCTAACCTATTCAACCTTTCTCTGTAACTGAGTTTCTCAAGTCCCGGCAACATCCTTGTAAACTTTCTCTGCACTCTTTCAACCTTATTTATATCCTTCCTGTAATTTGGTGACCAAAACTGAACACAATACTCCAGATTCGGCCTCACCGATGCCTTATACAACCTCATCATAACATTCCAGCTCTTATACTCAATACTTTGATTAATAAAGGCCAATGTACCAAAAGCGCTCTTCACAACCCTATCTACCTGTGATGCTACTTTTAGGGAATTTTGTATCTGTATTCCCAGATCCCTCTGTTCCACTGCACTCCTCAGTGCCTTACCATTAACCCTGTATGTTCTACCTTGGTTTGTCCTTCCAACGTGCAATACCTCACACTTGTCAGTATTAAACTCCATCTGCTATTTTTCAGCCCATTTTTCCAGCTGGTCCAAGTCCCTCTGCAGGCTCTGAAAACCTTCCTCACTGTCTACTACACCTCCAATCTTTGCATCATCAGCAAATTTGCTGATCTAATTTACCACATTATCATCCAGATCATTGATATAAATGACAAATAACAATGGACCCAGCACTGATCCCTGTGGCACACCACTAGTCACAGGCCTCCACTCGGAGAAGCAATTCTCTACTACCACTCTTTGGCTTCTTCCATTGAGCCAATGTCTAATCCAATTTATCACCTCTCCATGTATACCTAGCGACTGAATTTTCCTAACTAACATCCCATGCGGGACCTTGTCAAAGGCCTTACTGAAGTCCATGTAGACAATATCCACTGCCTTCCCTTCATCCACTTTCCTGGTAACCTCCTCGAAAAACTCCAATAGATTGGTCAAACATGACCTACCACGCACAAAGCCATGTTGACTCTCCCTAATAAGTCCCAGTCTATCCAAATGCTTGTAGATTCTGTCTCTTAGTACTCCCTCCAATAACTTACCTACTACCGACGTTAAACTTACTGGCCTATAATTTCCCAGATTACCTTACGATCCTTTTGCAAACAACGGAACAACATGAGCCACTCTCCAATCCTCCGGCACCTCACCTGTAGACAGCGACATTTTAAATATTTCTGCCAGGGCCCCTGCAATTTCAACACTAGTCTCCTTCAAGGTCTGAGGCAACACCCTGTCAGGTCCCAGGGATTTATCCACTTTAATTTTCCTCAAGACAGCAAGGACCTCCTCCTTTTCGATCTGTACAGTTTCCATGATCTCACTACTTGTTTCCCTTAATTCCATAGACTTCATGCCAGTTTCCTTAGTAAATACAGACGCAAAAAACCTATTTAAGATCTCCGCCATTTCCTTTGGTTCCGCACATAGCCGACCACTCTGATCTTCAAGAGGACCAATTTTATCCCTTACAATCCTTTTGCTCTTAATATACCTGTAAAAGCTCTTTGGATTATCCTTCACTTTGACTGCCAAGGCAACCTCGTGTCCTCTTTTAGCCCTCCTGATTTCTTTCTTAAGTATTTTCTTGCACTTCTTATACTCCTCAAGCACCTTATTTACTCCCTGCTTCCTATACATGTCATACAACTCCCCCTTCTTCTTTATCAGAGTTGCAATATCCCTTGAGAACCAAGGTTCCTTATGCCTATTCACTTTGCCTTTAATCCTGACAGGAACATACAAATTCTGCACTCTCAGAATTTCTCCTTTGAAGGCTTCCCACCTACCGATCACATCCTGGCCAGAGAACAACCTGTCCCAATCCACGCTTTTTAGATCCTTTCTCATTTCTTCAAATTTGGCCTTCTTCCAGTAAGAACCTCAACCCTAGGACCAGATCTATCCTTGTCCATGATCAAGTTGAAACTAATGGTGTTATGATCACTGGAACCAAAGTGCTCCCCTACACAGACTTCCGTCACTTGTCCTAACTTGTTTCCTAACAGGAGATCCAATATTGCATCCCCTCTAGTTGGTCCCTCTATATATTGATTTAGAAAACTTTCCTGAACACATTTTACAAACTCTAAACCATCTAGACCCCTAACAGTATGGGAGTCCCAATCAATATATGGAAAATTAAAATCCCCTACAAGGGCATGCAGTACCTTAAACATCATTGCCAAGATCTTGCTTTTAGAAAATCTACATTATATATTTGAGTATATGGTGTCTTAATATAATGGCCCTCAGCAATCGTTTTGCCTCAATTTTGGCTTTGAAATTCTGTATTGTAAAATCACTTTATGGACTGGTTAATTCTTGCCGTTAGATGAGAAAAAAAATTGGAAGCATAATGTACGCGGAATGCCTTCAAGACCCCTAAGCTGGTTGATTTGTTTTCCGATCATGTCCTGTAATATAAATTTTCGCATTTGGGGGAAAACAATGGAGAACAAATCACAAATCAGGTAAGTGAAGTGAAGCGACTGGTAACTTCCTGTAGTGTTCTCCTGCTGACTTTTGTGTTCATTGGTTGCTGTCAGAATAGTATTAGTTTATTTTTTTGTTTATCTGCTGAAGTTCTACTGTAATATGCACCTATATGTCCAAAAAACAACTCTGTGAAAATTGCATCCCCTGTGTATGTTCCCGCTGGCATCAATACCAGTGATGTGTATTGAAGTTGTTTTCTGTATTTCTTTAGCAAATGAGGTAAGTTATCTTAATGACCTGACTCCCTAAATTGTGGTGAGATAGAAACTCAGCATCAAAGTTCATTAATCAGATTATATGACAATGGCGTGGGAGTTGTGATAAGCTCATCTCCTTACAAACTCCTCTCCACAGATTCAGTTGAGGAATTTGAGAGAAAGGAAAAATGGACAGGGACACCAGTGTGAGTAATCTTGACCATGTATCCCTAACAAATCACAGACTGTACTGATTAACAATGTGTGCCATTCAAACAGTCAGTTACATATCTGGAGTAGTAGAAAAGAACATTAAATCCTGAATCTGATGTAAAACATTAACTTATATTTCACTCTGTTGCTTTGTGTGAAATAATATCAAAATGGAGTAGAAGTGAAGCAATGTAGACCTGGAAATTAAGTTGTATAAGGATCAAGGATCAGCCTAATCCTCAGTATACTGTACATTTGCATAGGAATTTGCTCGGGTGTGTTGGCACGACATGCAACAATAAACAACAATATAACAATTACAAAGAATAAAGAATCCTATAAAAATAATGATAGAGGTTAATGTATGGATGTGGAATAATGTTACACTGTTGCAACCTCAGTAATCTGCTTTCTATGAACAACGAAGTATACTGTAAATGAAAATCATGGACCTACAGCATTAATAATAAAGTCTATAATTTCATTAATGGTTCTCTTGTGCACTTGCCATATAAATTATATCACATCCCAGATGTGTTTAATGGTGATAACAGCATGTAGTTCTCGGGCATTGCTGGGATATTCTGGGATGGTTCTGAATGACCTGCACCATCCTGAACTCACTCTTGCAGAAACAGACTTTCCATGCAGCTACAAAGCCTACCTTGAATTATTGTGGCCAAATGCGGTGGCTCATTATGTGATTTATGTGTGGTGGCAACTGCGGTAGTCCCACTATTGAACAGCACCAGTGACTTGCTATATTTCTTGACCTTGGTTGACGTCTGTATGAAGTTTGCAGGTCCGCATTGTGATTATATGCATTACTCACAGCTGTCAAAGTCAAAATTAAAGACCCAAAGTACATCTATTATCACCGGGATGTATATGTTTCCATATGCTACCTTGAGATTCATTTTCTTGCAGGCATTTGCAGGAAAATAAAGAAGTATAATTGAATGAATGAAATAAATATGCATAAACAAAGTCTGAACAAAAACTGCTCACCTGATCAGATTTCTTTCAGTTCCAAAGATGAGCTGCTGTTAGTTATAATTAGCTACTGTAAATGACCCCTAGCATACTGGATGATAGGAAAATCTGGGAGAAGTTAATGGGCATGTTAGAGAAAATAGGTCACAGGGAAATCAGTGGGAGAATGAAACTGACGGAATCGGCTGAGAACTAACTTTGACTCGAGGGGCTGAATGACCTTTTTGCAAGGTATAATAGAAACTAATATAACCATTAACGAAACTTCCAGGCAAGTACTGGGAAATCAACCCAGGGACACTGTAATTTACTAATATGCCACTTTCTTCTGGATATCCTCATGTAATAAGCCCACACATCCCAACCACCTGACCCAGCCCCACCAGATGCAGTTGGTGACTCACAATTCCCACCAAGAATGTCTTGGACTTAGTTGATTTCCTTTTCATGCTCTGCACTGGCTGGCAACGTATGCAGTAAAAAGATTTTACATCATATAAAGCCTACCCCATAACCTCCAAAGCCAAAACCTTGCCCCCACCCACACTTACCTTGAGTTTATAAGCCCCAGGCAAGGCCAGAAGCAAAACCATTGCTTTTCTACTCAATAATAATGCTTATATTTTTGTGCAGGCAGCAAAGAAACTACAGACAGTAGTTTGGTGCACAACTTTCACTCAGCTGAGCTAACAAAGGGGTGATTGATAAGCTCGTGGCCTAAGGTAGAAGGAGTCAGTTTTAGAAAACCTAGCACATTTATTTTTCAACATAGTCCCCTCCTACATTTACACACTTAGTCCAGCGATCGTGGAGCATACGGATCACTTTTTTGTAGAAATCAGCGTCTTGTACTCCAGAAGTTGTCCACAGCAGGGGTGATTGATAAGTTCCTGGCCTAAGGTAGAAGGAAATGAGTTATACAGCTCTCGTTACATGCACGTGCAGTTCAACTCTGAGTGATTATGCAGAAAGTTTGAAGTTAATAACTCATCTCTATGAGGGGACTATTTTGAAAAATAAATGTACTAGGTTTTCTAAAATTGACTCCTTCTACCTTAGGCCATGAACTTATCAATCAGCCCTCATACTTTTAAATTGTGTATTATTATGTATATACTTTGAAACTGGTCACTGGAGATTGTCCTATAATGTGAATCACTTGCCTATAGCACTTTTAAAAAGTATTTTAAACGCAAAGAATTTTTTAGCCTAATCCACTGTTCTGGCTGATGATTTATTTCAATACAGTATTTCAATACTTTTCCCATTCTGTTTAATATCTTTTGTATCCAGATATTTATCCATCTTCTTCATAAATATATTCAGTGACTAGAGCTCTGCTGTTCTCAGTGGAAGCAAATTCCACAGGCTCACCATTCTCTAAGTAAATGAATTTCTCTTCATCTCAGTCTTAACTGTGTAGTCATATCCTGAGACTGAGAACTTTTTTCTTATAGATACCCAAATCAAAAGAAACTTTCTCTTCAGATCCAATCTGTCTAGCTCTGTAAGAATTTTGTAAGGTTCAGTTAAATACTCTCTTATTCTTTTTAACTCTAACCCCAAACTGAGGGCTTTGTTAAAGAGACACAGTACTCTAAATACTGTCTAACTAAGGCCTTAAGAAAATTCTATCAAAACTCTTATTTTTGCTTATCTATGAATTTGCTGATGACACCACTATTCTTGGCTGAATCTCAGAAGGTGACAACGAGGCGTACAGGAGTGAATTAGATAGGCTGGTTGAGTGGTGTCACAACAACAGTCTTGCACACAACATCAGGGAGAGAAAGGAATTGATTGGGGGTTTCAGGAAGTGGGAATCAGGATAACACACACCGGGCCTCATGGAAAAGGTGTGCAACTTCAGGTTCAAGTGTATCACTATCTTAGAAGATCTCTCTGGACCCAAAGGAGGCATGCCAGCAGCAATACTTCATTGGGAGCTTGAGGAGATTTGGTATGTTACCAATGACTCTAGCAACTGTCTACTGTAAAGTTCTTTACTGTACCGCCTTGTGTGAAGACTCTGAAGAGGCTGCAGAGTGTTGTAGAGTCAGTCAGCTCTGTCATGACCACAACCCTCTTCACCTCTGAGGACATCTTCAAAAGGCAATGCCTCGAGAAGTCAGCATCCATCTCTAATTCCTCACCTTTATTAGATCCCTGATCCATAGCACTTCTGGAAAGTTATTGAGAAGGCAAGACCAAATATTTGTTTTTCTTCTACCAATTCCCTGTGAAACATTAGGAACTTTCCTTTACTGAATGAGGTCTTTCGTTTGGCCTCACAATGTTTTTATCATTTTGCATATTTTTAGTAACTTTTACAGTCCACCTCTATGTTTCTAGTTAGTTTACTCCCATGTTCTATTTTTCCTCTTAATCTGTTTCTTAGTCCTCCTTTGCTGAAATGTGAATTGTTCCAACTCCATATATGTGCTACTTTGACTGGCTGCTCTTTGGAACCAGTACTACCTTTAAGCTTCTTTCCTTTTCTCCTTTAATTTTACATCAGTCGGGAATGTTTAATTATTGTACTTCCTGCATTCATTCCTCAAACGTTAGCCATTGACCATCCATCTCCATGCCTCTTATTGAAGCCCCCCAGGTGTCATAGCCAACTCTCTCCACATGTCCTCACAGTTTCCTTTGCGTAGGTTTAGGACCCTAAGTCTAGATTGAATTTCAACACTTTGCATCTTATTGAAGAGCTATGTCATGTTATGGTCACTCTCCGCTAATGAATTCTGCATGATAAAATTATTAACTAATCTTTCCAGATAATCTAAGTTACAGTTGATTTACCTTGACTAGGCATGTGACCTTTCTGAATTATCTACCTACATTAAAGCTATCTAGATTACACAAAATAAACTCCCAGAGTTTCAATTTCACTGAGAATGTCAGTAGTTCAATTTTCTAAAGATTTTTTCTATATATAATCCTTAGTGAGTTGTTTCCCTGAGTTGCCTGTCTCTGACCACAGTAGGTGACTTTGTCCATGTAGTACACTTAACCAACACCTTTCATATTACT
Source organism: Mobula hypostoma (assembly GCF_963921235.1). Classification (NCBI taxonomy): domain Eukaryota; kingdom Metazoa; phylum Chordata; class Chondrichthyes; order Myliobatiformes; family Myliobatidae; genus Mobula; species Mobula hypostoma. The sequence goes on from NC_086109.1 coordinate 41,070,335, forward strand.
TGCTAAAAACCTGGAATAATTTGAAGCTGCAAACAAACAACAGACAGATTATTTTCAGTTTTCAAGATCATTTGAGATTTGAACCATTGTGATAATGTATGCTATGTGTAGAATACAATTTTCAGCAATTTAGTTCCCAACATACGCAGATTCTCTTTTTTTTGTGTGTACTAAGCCAGGTTGGAGAGATCACTACATGAAAAGAGTGAGAAGTGGTTTACACAATGATTACAAACGACAGTGGAATTTGTCAGGCTCTCCATATTCCAGCAGTAATGAGTTACCTGATATTGGATCTAATTACATTTTTAACACATTGTATAATGCATTACTCATGCAGCAGTCATTGATTAAGAACTGTGCTATTCAACATCATACTTAAATGAAGCAGACATTCTCAATGGAAGATTTTGCCACTCATTTCTGTTGTATTAACTGTGCAAGCAAATCTAGTTCCATAAGCCTTTGCAGCAGTGCATGAGAAGTGCAGCTGGTAGAAGAAAGGAGAACACATGATTTTAACATTTAGAGTTCCCATTCCAGGGAACGAAGAAAATTACTCAATGGCGGCTAGCATAGCTTTTATGCTGATCTTTCAAAATATATATAAAGAGCTCAAAACCATTCAAAGTACATTTACTATCAAAGAATGTCTAAATTATACTACCTTGAGATGTGTTGGCTTACAGCTAGCCACAAAGCAGGAAACCCGAAAGTACCCAATTAAAGAAAAAAAATAAAAGGCCAACACCCAATGCGCAAGAGAAAGGAAAAAACACAGATCATGCAAACAATTGAGCTGAACAACAACATTCCAAACCAAATTGGGTCTTCAGATCTAAACCCCAAAACAGCCCGGAGTAGGCCCCAAGGCTCGATTATCAGATCATCATATTAACGGGCGTGGAGCACAGCAGCCGGAGTAGTCTTCATAGCCTCAATGCTGCGGAGAGAGGTGTGATGATTGCTTGAGCGAGCAAAATTGGCTCTTGCCTCCGATCACACTTTACCTAGTACCTCTGACAACACTGGCACCAAAATAAGGGTAAAAGGACACCTTGGTGAATGCTAAGTAGGAGAAGAATGCACATCAGGAAGAGTTTCTTGCCTAACGTAGATACTGACTTGCATTTAATGAGAAGTGCACAGATGAATTTGTAGATCTCAAACCATCATATCCACATGCCAGGCATTATCCAGTATTAACATAGGCAGCTAGTCAATGACCAACGCAGCATTAGTAAAATGTAAACCCGCGATTTATGAATGGAATAACATTATGTCTATGAAGGCTCACATTAATGCATGCTGTGCTTTGGCGGATTGTGCAATGTACTTGGGCTGAGTTGTTGTGGACTTGGCATGTTGCCTGGACTTATCATCCTCAAGACCCTGCTTGCCCAGACAATTTCTTATGGGTCAGGACGGACTTTGAGGACCATGTCAGCTCCTGCAAATAGACCCTAAGGATGTCCTTACAAAAGGCACTGTCAAAGGTTTGAGCTCTTTTTGAATGTCTGGTCAATATTCAAGCAATTATGTGAATTTAAAATTAAAATGTAATATATTTTTTTAAATAACTGCATTTTAACATCTGAGATTTAAGCAGCAGAGAGAGCAGGGAGGGGAATGTATGTGACAGGGTAAAACCAGAGTGACCGGGTTTGGTTGTAACCAAGATTATCTTGTCAGTGAGTGAATGGAAGCAGTTCGAATCAGAACCAGAATCAGGTTTATTACCACGGTCTTTCTGACATGAAATTTGTTATTTTGCGGCAGCAGTACAGAGCAATGACAAACAATTACAAAACTTGCAAAACCAATAAATAGTACCAATGAAAGGAATAATGTAGTAGTGTCCATGAGCCATTTAGAAATCTGATGGTGGAGAGGAAAAAGCAGTTTCTGAATCATTGTGTGTGGGTCCTCAGGCTCCTCTATCTCCCCCCTGATGACAGTAGTTTGACAAAAGACATATACCAGATGGTAAGGGTCTTTAGTAGCACATGCTGCTTTCTTGACGCTCCACCTCTTGATGCCTTTGATGGTGGGGAAGATGGTGACAATGATGGAGCTAGCTGAATCTACAACCCTTTGCAGCCTCTTGTGATCCTGTGTGTTGGAGGATGCAACCAGTCACAATACTTCTCAAAGCACAGATTTAGAAATTTGCAAGGTTCTTTGGTGACATACCAAATCTCATTAAACTCCTAATAAAGCAGCCCACAGGCGGGCCTTCTTCATGACTGCATAATTGTGTTGTTCCCAGGACAAACCTTCGGAGATGTTGACATCCAGCAAACTGAAGCTGCTCAGCCTTTCCACCCTTGACCCCTCCATGAGGACTGGTGCATGTTCTCCTGACTTCCTCTTCCTAGGTCAATTCCTTGGTACTGCTGATATTGAGTGCAGAGTTGTCACTGCAACACCACTCTGACTCCATTTCTTTTCAAACAGATATTGCATGACCTGCTGAGTATTTCCAGCATTTTCTCATTCTACAACATTCTTTACAGGGTGGATGAGCTTAGTATGTTTGAGACTGTTTCTCTAACTTCACTTTCCCACTTTATTGTCATACCTTTCATTCCTATACATTTCAAAAATCTATCACTCTCAACCTCAGAATATTCTTCTCCAGATGTCTGCAGCTTATTTTTAGAGTAGGCAATCTCATTGGAAAATTGATGGTTGGAGATCAGCCATTTTGATCTCATTCTGGGAAGCCATAGCGGGTTGATTTTCCATATCATTAGTCCCACACTCTTATAGCTACGCCTCCTTAGTCCTATGGGAAGGCACAAGAACAGAATGTAAATCTGAGTGACTAGTAAAAAATGATCTAACTGTCTGAGCTGGCTGTTCTCCTTTTCCTCTGGAATTTAAAGTCCAATTTTTGGAGGACACCTATGCAGAAGAAGGGTCTCAGCCAAAATGTTGACTGTCCATTTCCTTTCGCAGATGCTGCCTGAACCACTGAGTTCCTCCAGAACTTCGCATTTTGCTCCAGGTTCCAGCATCTGCATTCTCTTGTCAACGCAGTTTTTTGTTCATGGTTCAGTTCCTTTCTCTGAGCTTTTAATCATTCTCCGACACATTTGTTGACGTTAACTGCTTATGCAGCAATTCCTTAGTTAACAATATGCCAAACTTGAAGGTAGAGAAAATCTGAAAAGCCTAATTCTGTGAAATACACTTGATATCCAATCAGTGCTGACATTTTGTATGTGCAAAGGGTGAAGGAACTGAAAGTACACATTCTCATTATCTACAGCCTGACCCAGTTTCCAAGGCAGCTGCCAGTACTGTGACAGTAGCAATAGACTCATCATCATGTCTGACACTACACCTGACCCGTAAACCAGGTAGGGATAAATCCTCCAACTCTGAGGCATCGGCACCTTTATGTTTAAACATCGAGGCAGAGAATTAATTTGAAATGATTTTATGCAATAACATCACGAGGGATTAGGGTTTTAAATTTTATTGCACAAATCAATAAATGAGGAAATTCTTTTTGTCTGAATAATCGGGTGCTCCAAGGTTAAGCTAAGATAACAAGAGATTTTTTTTCTTAAGCAACAAAACCTCTCTGGTAACCTTAGCTTCCAATCTATCACTGAAGTAGCTATTCTATTGAAAAATTAATGTGCAGTTAATCAGTGTTTCATCTCTGCAGTAAAGTAAACTAAGACATTCCATTTTATTGCAAGTTGTCCTCGAGAATGTAGGCTGAACAGAGCAAATTACCTCAGAGCAATAATGTGCTATCCTCTTTGAAGAAGGGTCAGGGAATCTTTTATATGTGTTGTCAATTTTATCCTCAATGCCATTCCTCTTTCTGGTATGTCATTACTAGTTTTCTTAAGATGGAAGAAAAGCAGAAACTTCTCTTTTTATTCTCTCCCTGCTTCTTATGTTTTATTTTGATTTTCCTCTTCAAATCTTCCTGGTTTAGTTATTGAGAAGCTCATAAATGTTTTGAGGAGTGACGGTTATTGGCTTCTGATTTGTTTTCTTCCCTGTGAAGATATGTATAACTTGGACTCTGAGTGATCCCTGAAGGCAGGAAACTAAACATGGGAAACAAAAGTCTGTAGATTCTAACACTATACTAAAGCAATCATACTGAGTTACTAGAGAGAAGTGTCAATGATCATGTCAGTTTGTTCAAAAGAAGAGTCTCTTAGAGAAGTGCAGTGCAGAAATAGGCCATTCAGCCCTTCAAATCCATCAAGCACTAATTTACTCTAATCTCACTTTATTCTTCCCTAAATTCCCATCAACTACCACGAGCTTCTAGTGCGATCACTCAAGCTACGTATAATGCTGTCCTAAGTGATTGACTACTGTTGAGTCGTCAGATGGCTGTAAAAGCTGATCCGATATTCACATATTCTGAAGGGTTTTCCTCATGCCCCTGCCACCTTCACCACTTACAGATCACCAAAGGACTTAATCCAGGGTGTTTGGGTGGATTTCCTTAATGGAGAACGCCCATGCATGACCGGTTAATGTGTGAAGGCAGATGCAAGGGCAGCCTCCACACCAGTCCTTGACAGCTTAGGGTCAGGGTCCAGTGGTGTGGACTGGTGACCATTCCTCCACCTCCACTGCCATTGTGGTAGGTCATCACTTTTTGTGGGGTTGTGGTTGGGTCGGTCTTTGTCTGGAACTTCACCCTTGCCCTTACCATCATGGTTGACTTTACAAGGAGCACCAGATGGACCAACTCCACATGGTATCGCTCTAGAAACTCACAAACCTCTCCACCCCGACAAGGTGACGATCCTTGGATTTTACTACTCACCTGCACATTAGGGACAATTTACAGTAAACTATTAACCTACTGATACATAAATTATAAGATCTTGGGAGAATCCAAGGCACCCAGGAAATCCCATTCAGACACTGGAGGAACGTGCAAAATCACACAGACAGCACCAGGGTCACTGTGAGGCAGGAAATCTAAAAGAGGTGTCACTGTGCCACCTCCCAGAAGGCAGAGATGATTCTGAAAATGAACTGGACAGTCTAACGAGATGGATATGCTTCCTTTAGAGCTGGGATTCCAATCACGGACCCCTTGGTTAATGGTAGGGGTCCAAGGCATAAAAAAGGTTGAGAATCCCTGCTTTAGAGTTATTTACTGTTGATTGCCAGATTTCATCAAGAGCTCATTTAAATACATATTTGTTCATTTTTGCTGCTCAAAAATTATGAAGGACATATTTGAAAGGAAATCTCTTGATCAGCAACTACTGACTGTTCAGAATTTGATGACTTAAATCGCTTCCTCTTCTGCAGTCACCTTGCCTGAAGTTAGATGAATCATCTGCAGCAGAATTGTGCTCAGCGATTCTCCAGGAAAAAGAAATTCAATACCTAGAAAATCTCTGCTTGTGTCAATAGCGATAGGTCACGACCTGACCACGCCCATGTTCTCAGGAGAGGAGGAAAGGAAATTGGAGAAATTGGCATTTACTTTGATAGGTTGGAGCAGTCCTATAAATCTGGAACTCCCACAGAATACTTTCTCTCAGTTGCTGATAGGAGGTGCAAAAACAGATCAAATCATAAGATGCAATAGTTGATCACTGTTCAGTACAATATTTGAAACTCTTAGTTGACGGAGCTCATTCCATTTATAAATCTATTTTATGTACCACTGAGTGGATAATTGAACAAGATTTAGTTGATTCTCTGAGTCAGCAATTAAATCTTAAATTTTGAATGTACTTTAGCAGAAAATAATTTCTTAAATCTGCCTGCTCTACTTGTTCTCTTTTCTGGCATTGACCTTCATCTGACTAACAGCAGTAACTGAGATTTAAGTTGTTTTAACATGTGATGGCCCATTCTCCAAGCATTGCCATGCTCTGCAAACGCTTAACCATGATTTTACACTCCATATGTACCATCCTGGGAGTGAGAACTCAACGCAGGATGTACCAACCCTGACAAAGACATGGGGTTCAGTCTCTGGCTATCAGTAAGTGATTGAGGAAATCTGAAAGGCTTCACTGCTGCAGAAGGGGTGAAACACGGGCTGGAAAAGGTTTAACCTTGCATGGCGGAACAGGAAGGTTGTACTTTTTCCTCTGCCCCCAACATCTAATAAAGAGCTACACTGTCCTAAATTAGTTTTTTTCAAGTTCAAGTTTAATTGTCATTCAACCATATATAATACCCATGAATACAGCCAAATGAAACAGCATTACTCAGGGGCAAAAGTGCAAAACACAGTTCCAATAATAACACACAACATAAGGCACATATAGCACATGTAAGATAGCAAGTGTGGATAAGATATCAGCGAAATACAGGCACACAGAAAGTAATATAGTCCAAGACCCTAAGCCCACGAATGTTGCAGCAAGCTGGAATTGAACACAATATGGCCTGTCTTCTGCCGAGCGAACACTGGGTGGTGGGGGGGTGCGGGGGGGCTGCACTAACTCCAGCATGGATGCCACACCACCTCCAGTGGAGTGGACCAACTCTGATCACCCTCTCCTAGGAAGCTATAAATAGGCAACATCATGGCCTAAGGCCCAGTCCTCGCTCTAACTAAGACCATGCAGCTCCCTCACCGTCTGCCCCTGCCATTCACCACAAAAAAAATCAGTGAACCAGAATTGGAGCATTTCACATGTCCAACATGGTCTTGCAATCAGAAGAAAACCAACTGAGACAATTACTCTTTCAGCCTAATATCACTTTCAGTAGGGTGACATAATGAGGAGACCAAATTCACAAATCTATTTTTAACGTAGTAGCCAATGCTTCAAAATTGGGAAATGAACTAGACAGAATTCGGTGGAACACGAACAAAATACTGGAGGAACTCAGCAGGCCAGGCAGCATCTATAGAAAAGAGTGCAGTCGACATTTCAGGCTGAGATCCTTCAGCCAGAAATGCCAACAGTACTCTTTTCCAAATATGCTGCCTGGCCTGCTGAGTTCCTCCAGCATTTTCTGTGTGCTGCTTGGACTTCTAGCATCTGCAGATTTTCTCTTGCTGGTGATAGAATTTGGTGGATGACCCTGCCACCTTCTTGCATTGAAACCAGAGCAACCTGTGAAAAACAAGTTAGACCTCCATCACAAGTTCTAATTTGACTTCCCATCTGCCTAGTTCTTCCATAACAGTTTAATAGAAAAAATTCGTTTAGAAAACATATGATATGGCAACAAAAATAATACTTTAAATGCAACTCATCAATGGATAGCAACATAAAACTTTGTGAGGTTCAATGCAGTACCCTTGAATTTGTGTTTCCAAGTTGGCTCATTTTATGATTGGAAATGCAAACCAATTTCTAAAGAATTCTGTTAAACTGCTCCAAGGATTCAAGCCAAGCATGTCTCTAATAGCTTCAGTTTACAGAGAATGGAGCATCTGATAAAGTTGGATCTAAAGACATTCACTATCTTGTTTATTCACTGACAACCAGAAAGTTCTCCAGATCCAGTTTCATTAATTTATCTATTCCTATTTCATTTTTATGTAAGATTTGTTTCTCTTCCACTGCACCTGTGTACAATTGAAATCTCAACACAATACCTTGACCTAATCCTCATTTATAATAGGATTTGGGGGATAAAATGCCAAGCCTTTGTGTGCCAAATTCAGAAGCAGTTTTCACAGTCTGGCATGCTAAACAAAACATGGTCTAGATTCTGTTGTTGTAATGATGATGAAGTGATCAGTGCTTGCTGTCAATGCACAATGAGACCAATAGGAACTTCAGGACGTCCATAAAACCCTCAATGCTGTTCTCAATAATTTAGCTTCTCCAAGCTATGCTGCTTTGAAATTACAATTTGAGACAATGGCTCATTGGACTTTCCACCTCACAAACCTGAGTCAATAAAAGAAACACATTTACCATTGCATACAAATCAATAAACAACTGTCTTATGTCATGATGAAAACAAGAGTCTTTGTGGAAGGGTGTGGATATGAACCAACTGGAAAGAAATTTGGAGAATTGGTTTATGAATAATGAAACAGCAATAAAATGGGATACCAGTAGATGTAAACATCCAAATAAATGGAAAAGTAACCAATTATTGTCTTGCAGATAACAAACTATGAGTGAAAATTATATACTGTGCTGAATCCCAAAAAGTTTTTTGTGCCTGCACACTCAGTAAGTCATCCATGTAGTTACAGAAGGTGCTTTTAAATTAAGATTGACAAAGTAATTATTAAGTATGTTTCTGCTTCACTGGATTTTATATTGGAGAATAATGTGGCACGTCTATGACTGCATTTAGCTTTCTTCTGCCACGCTATGTAACCACCCTGTTCCATCCCAAGGGAAGAGTGAATGAAAAGTGGAAAAACAAATTATTTGGATGTCTGCATGTTATACAGCTCGGATATGCAACCTCTAGTAAGAGTTCATTTGCAGTCAGGTTCCATTCAACTGGAATTGTGATGTATTAGAAAACACTGGTGTTTTCTCCACATCGAAATTCATTTTTTAAACACATTTCCTACAATCACAAAGTCTTCTTCATACTATTTGAATTCGCACCCTTGCCCTCTCGAGCAGAAAATCTGAGTGTCTGGAAACATTTTATTCTTTTATCTTAAGACAACTTGAGGTATGGGTTTACATTCAACAGCATCTCGAATTTCTCACAAAAGAACTCTTCAGTGTATTTTCTTAGTGTTCCAACCAAGGACAGCAATGTCAGCAGAAATGATCCCCATGCATGATCCTATATCTGGAAGTACAACAGATAAAATACTTTTAAAGTAGAACATAAAATTTTAGATTAACCCCTGAATACAAACCATGCTGTCTATTTAGCAAATGAAATCAATATCAAAAATAAAATTTACGTAACAAAGGTAGTCCGTTTTTTGTTCCGCAGGGTCTCAAAATGTTGAAGGAAGAATCCACACTACATCTTTAACTTTAAATTATGAACTTTGTTCCCTTTGATTTTGCTAGTTGAAAACCTGACCGCCCCTTTTCTTGGAAAAAAATTGTTCTTAGAGAAAGAATCTGTAGATTATGAAGTGAATTGCTAATGTAGAATTACCCTATGACTTTCAAAAGTAGTTCAAGAGTCAGAAGCACAATATGTTAATAAGTCTATTACAGCTTAAGTGATAAGATTTTCCATTTTGCTGATAAAGCTCTTTGTTAAGATACTGAGCATGCAGACTAAATTAAATGGATTCACATAGTCACAATCTTACTGAAAAGTAAGTACTGTAGTCTGAAAGAATGGCCTGTGAGCATGTCTCTAGTATAATGTTCTTCTTTAATACTTGAAATATCGTGACCATGTCTACCTTAGAATTTTCATAACATTAGTTGCATGGGTTTAAGTCGTGGTTAAAATTCTGGGTTGATACACTAAATTATATTCTTGGCATGATTATTTTTATTTTGTATTTTGTTGTTAGTGCAAAACAACCTATTGCTAAGTACTTAAATGAATTCCAGCTAGTCTGCAAAGCAGTTCATATAACACAATGACGCTAAAACTGGAAGCTGGTCCTATCCCTCCTTATACTGGTCCTAGAAACTGAGCAATATAATACACTAAACCCTGTTCTTTCTTAAAATATACCACTGTGTGAAAGCACTGCCAATAATACTATAGTCAGTCAAAATCCCAATTCAATTATTTTTATGATTGCCTTTTAAATAAGAAAATTACACTAAATTGGGACTGTACTCTTTGCCAGATACTTTGCAGTTCCTCATTCAAAATGCTGGAAGAACTCAGCAGGTCAGGCAGCATCGAAGGAATAAACAGTATTTGGGCTAAGACTCTTTCGGCCCAAAATGTTGACTGTCTATTCCTCTCCACAGTCACTGCCTGGTCTGCTGAGTTCCTCCAGCAACTTTGTGTGTTACTGTGGATTTCTATAGTGTTTACATTTTACTGATCCTGTTAGTTTCTTTATATTCAACGTTTCCTTCACTCCTTCCCAAACCCCAGGCTACTTAAAGCCTTATTAATGCCACCCATCTGTGTGACAAATTGACAAATTATATCCTGAATTGATACATTTTTCTACGTACATCTAGAATTTGCAAAAGAAAATGAAATGCAGCTCATGGGATGCATTACTCAGGACCACCAAATCACACAATCAGAACAGGATGGAAGGAGACCATTTACCCATCAAGTTCAGGCTGATTTGTAGGTTAGTTCAAGGGACGGCAGGTATTGGAGTCTGGAACAACAGTCTGCTGGAGGAACTCAGTGAGTGTGTGTGTGGTGGTGCTGATAGTCACCATTTTGAGTCAAAGCCTTTTGATACACTGCTTCAAAACTAATTTGTACATCAAAGCAATCCAGCTAGTCCCACCACATCCTCCCTAACCACAGCCCTGCACATTCTTCCATTTCATTTCCTTTCCCGGTCTCATTTTAAATACTGAAGATGAATCTGCATCCGTTTACCCTTGGCTGTGAATTTCAGATCCTAACCTCACAAGTTATGAAATAGATTTTCCTCATGACAGTTTCATTATGTACTGCCTGGTTCTTACCCCCTTTCCAATGGGGGGAAAAAGTCTTTCTGCATATCTGCTCCTTCTTTATCCTTTATTATTTTAAACACTTATACCCCAAACACAGTCACCCTAAACACCTGTATCCTAAACACAGTCGCCCTAAACACCTGTATCCTAAACACAGTCACCCTGAACACCTGTATCCTGAAGAGTTACCCTCACAAACTCAAAGATCCCAACCTTCCACGCTGTCCTGGTTAAATTCTCTCACCCCTGGAATAATTTTAGTGTATCTCTTTTACACTCTCTCTAAGATAGAAACATAGAAAAACTACAGCACAACACAGGTTCTTCAGCCCTCTATTTTTCTAAGGTCCATGTATCCATACAGGAGATTCTTAAAAGACCCTATCGTATCCACTTCCACCACCATCGCCAGCAACCCATTTCATGCACTCACCACTCTCTGCATAAAAAATTTAAACCGACATCTCCTCTGCACCTACTTCCAAGCACCTTAAAACTCGTGATAGCCATAGATCTTCACATTTTTCCTAAATTGTGGCATTCAGGACTGGACACAGTACTCAGCTGCTGTGAAAGGACCTGTTCATGGATGTTCATCATAACTTCTTTCGTCATGTGTATTGTTATAAACAGCTTCTTCTTGTGTTTAAATGACCTAATCATCTCAAGTTAATAACTCAGTAATGATGATGCAACTGGCTGAGCACGGAAGTCGTTTTCTTCTTACATTCTATAGCATGCAGTAAAATTAATCCTGCATTCCTGATTTTGTTGCTATGGTGGTCTTCTACTTGTTCAATTCCAAACTCAATCATTCATATCAACAGACAAGAGATAACTTTCATCATTGTGGAATATTCTTTCAGAGAATATTCTTTCATGAAATGTGGCTCCTTGATGCACTTTTGGTTGGCTTTGGCTTTATACATCTTATGGTGGCTTGGATGGACATTGTAATTTTGATAGAATCTCGACAGATACTTTTAAATGTTTCTTCACTGTATCCTGCACTTTTCAGTATTAGCGAGAGGTCTCTGTTCCTATTGGATTTCTTAGTATAACATTTTAAGTATTACATGTTCCAATTTGAAGGAAAACCTATTCTCAACTTATGCCATGCTTCCATCCATCCCACATCTCTCTGGTATCCTGGCAGCCAGTGACATTGCACTTTCCCATCATGTCTACATGATCCACTAGGACCCAAACTCCCCTGACTAACACAGCATTCGTTCCTGACTCCCTCTCCAGCTATCTCAATTCCCTGGCTGAGCCTTTTTCCATAATGGCCATGTCACCTATTATTTTTGTGATATTTCTTAAAGCTCGGTGAAATCAAATATTGCGGTATGTGAGGCAGTGGAAGTTTAACAGTTAGACAGTTGATGCATGGTTTTAATGTTCCAAAGCTCTTCAGGGAAGGTTCCACTAACCTGGAAAATAACAAGTGTAATTCCTTCATTCAAATTGCAAGACAAAACAGGAAATTATCAAGCTTAACATCTGGTATGGAAAAAAAACTGTTAGAAGCTATTACAATGATACCTTGATTAGCACAACCCTGTAAAGCACTGATTGACTTTAGTATTCCAGGTCCTCTGTTGTAATCATTCAGACGTACACACACAGCAGTACGTTAAAACAAAACATGGCTGCGTCAGGAATCTGATGTACATCACTGCTCACCGTTGGCTCTCCCCTAGTCTCAGTGTAGAGACGCTACCTGTTAGAGCAGGTTTGGGCAAAGTGTGACAGGTTGTGTAATCACTCATTGGGCAGATAAAGAGCTCTAGGCTACATAAAGATAGTCACAGCAAGTATGAGCATTGCTGGGGACTGACAGCACCAGATCCATGTATTGGCACACCACCATGAGATCCTATGGTCTCTGTTGTCTGCTCCTCTTGCTGCTTCTCTCCTATCTGTTTAGATCCACACAGTTCTCACAAACCCAGATATTCCTCCACTGTTATAAGCTCAATGAGACATAGAAGAGTCTTAGAAAATACAGCAGTGGCCCTTCAGTCCATCTAGTCCATGCCAAACTATTTAAACTGCCTAATCCCATCAACATGCACCGGGAGCATTGCCCCTATAACCCTACCATCCATGTACCTATCTAAACTGATTGTAAACGTTGAAATCAAGCTTGTATGCATCACTTGCGCTGGCAGCTTGTTCCATACTCTCACGGCTCTCTGAGTGAAGAAGTTTCCACTCATATTCCCATTGAACTTTTCACCTGTCACTCTTAACCCATGACCCCTAGTTGCAATCCCACTTAACCTCAGTGGAAATAGCCTGCTTGCATTTACCCTATCTATATCCCTCGTAATTTTGTATACATTTATCAAATCTCCTCTGAATCTTCTACATTCCAAGGAGTAAAGTCCTAACTTATTCAGTCTTTCCTTATAACTTAGATCCTCCAGTCCCAGCAACATCCTTGTTGATTTTCTCCACACTCTTTCAAACTTACTGACATCTTTCCTGCAGGTAGGTGACCAAAACTGCTCACAATTTGCCCCACCCATGTCTTATACGACTTTAGCAAAACATCCCATCTCCTGTATTCAGTACTTAGATTTATGAAGGCCAATGTGCCAAAAGCTTTCTTTACAACCCTATCTATCCGTGGCCCAACTTTCAATGAACTATGGAACAGTATTACCCAGCTCTCTTTGTTCTACTGCACTCCTCAGTGCCCTACTATTTACTGTGTAAAACCCTACACTGGTTGTACTACCAAAATGCAACACCTCACACTTGACTGCATTAACTTCTATCTTCCACTTTTCAGCCTATCTTTCCAGCTGGTCAACATCTCACTGAAAGCCATGATAGCCTTCCTCGCTGTCCACTACACCCTCAGTCTAGGTGTCATCCACAAATTTGCTGATCCAGTTAACTACCTTATCAACCAGGTTATTGATATAGATGACAAACAACCTCCCATGCAGGACCTTGTCAAATGCCTTGCTAAAGTCCAGGTAGACAACATCCACCACCTTGCCTTTATCCACTTTCTTGGTAACTTCCTGGAAAAATGAAAAAAGATTGGTTTCATTGGCTTAACTGCATTTCATTGGCTTTGTATCTGTACTCAGCACAATGACAATAAAATTGAAACTAATCTAATCTAATCTAAACCTGATTGCCACGCACAAGGCCATGCTGGCTATACTTAATCAGTCCTTGTCCATCCAAATATTCATACATGCAGACCCTTAGAATACATTCCAATAACACTTTCCCTACTAACATCAGGCTCACCGACCTATAAGTTCCTGGTTTATTTTTTAAGCCTTCCTTAAAGAATGGAATAACATTCGCTATCCTCCAATCCTCTGTACTTCACCTGTTACTAAGGATGATATAAATATCTCTGCTAGAGCTTCGACAATTTCTACACTTGTCTTCCAAAGAGCTCCGACCTAATTTGCCTCTGCAATGTGTATAGCGTCCATGAAGTTGATGCGGCTTTGCCTCAGACTCTGTGTCCATCTCCTGAGTAAATACAAATGTAAAAAATGCATTTAAGTTCTCCCCTATCTCTTTTGGCTCTACACATGGATTACCATTCTGATCTTCTGGAGGACCAATTTGTAACTTGCAAACCTTTTGCTCTTAACATATCTGTAGAATCCTATAGGATTCTCCCTTACCCTGTCTGCTACGGCAACTTCACATCTTCCTTAACCTCTCCCAATTTCTTAAGTGTTCTCTTGTATGAGCACCCTATGTGTTCCTCCTTGCCTGTACCTGCTATGCACCTCCTTTTTGTTATCTTCAACTTTTATTCTGACAGGCACATACAAGCTTTGCACTCTCGAAACTTCACTTTTGAAGGCCTCCCACTTACCAAGTATACCTTTGCCAGAAATCAACCTGTCCTAATTTACACTTGCCAGAGCCTTTTTGATGCCATCAAAATTGACCTTCTCCAATTTAGGGTCCCAACCCATAGACCAGCCTATCTTTAGAACCAATGGCCACTGATCATCATGTTATTAAATAACGGAACAGGCTTGTGAAGTCAAGTGACATAATCTTGCTCCTAATTTGTGTGTCTTGGTCCAGATTTCCTTCAATTGCAGCCTTTCTTTTATCTCCAGTGTACGTTTACACGTTGGTATATTCCTATAGATAGAGATCATACAAGCATTAGTGAACCACAAACCTTTCCTCTCCCCCAAGGGTTTTAGTTTAATTAGAAGTCTTTCATGTGAAACATCTTCACATGAGTGCCAGCATGACATTAATGTCATTCACTATGAATAGTTGTCCACTTATCAAGGATGTTTAAAGATTGTCATGGAGCAGCAAGAAATGGAATGAACAAATTCAGACCTTCCTCAGACCCAGTAAGTTGCTGACAATCTATTTATTCTCTGAACTGAGGGATTCTTAAAATCCATAAACATCTTCAGCCCAACGAGTCCATGCTGAACATGGCCCCCACCCAGCTAGTCCCAATTTCCTGAGTTTGGTCCATATCCCCCTAAGCCCCACCCTCCATGCACCTATCCCAGTGCTGCTTAAATGATATTATTGTATCTGCCTCAACCACTTCTGGCAGCTCGTTCTGTACACTCTCTAACCTCTGCAGACAAAGTTGCTCTTCAGGTCAGGGCGGTACAGTAAACGCAGCGGTCAGCACAATGCTTTACAGTCCAAGCCACCCAGATTCATTTCCCGCTGCTCTCCGTAAGGAGTTGTTATGTTCTTCCTGTGACCGCGTGGGTTTCCTCTAGGTGTTCAGCTTCATCCCACAGACCAAAGACTTACCGGTTGGTAGATTAGTTGGTCATTGTAGTTTGTCCTGTGATGAGGTTAGGATTAAATTGGGTATTGCTGGGTGGTGTAGCTCAAAGGGCCAGATGGGTCTATTCCACACTATTGCAAAGAAGTGGTGTTAAGAGGGAAATGGATCATCTATGATACAGAAGAGACCTGATGGGCTGAATGGCCTATTTCTGCTCTTGTGCCATGGACATTAAGAGGGTTTCTGATTCTGAAATTTTACAGAGATCCTCAGTCTCTCACAGCAGCACTATCAGATGTTCAACATAAACCAAACGATAAATTACATACTTATTATATGTAGATGATGTTTTTGTTAATAGTCCTGCTAATATGCAAAGACAACTGCAGATTATATAGTCTACAACAGTGATCAATTCTCATAAGCAGATATTGCATAATACACTAACAAAGGCAAATCAACAGTTGGAGTTATTTTCTCTTTGCAACAAATTCGAAGATTAAGGCCAGATGCAGTGATGATATTGCAAATTATAAACAAGCATAGATTCATTCGGCAAAATTATGGTCAAGTAGGTACAGGCTTTTGAATTAATACAGCAGGTAATGTTATGCATAATTACACTCCGTCAAAGATGCAATTATCTATTCATGAGTGAAAACCTCAGAGACAATCACTGTAACAAGGTAACTGATTCCCTGACGATTGAGATTTTGAGTTGCAGAACAAAGAGGTAAGGAAGAGTAAAGATAAGTTCCATTCTTGTCATGATACCCACTCTTTCCTGATGATAGTGGATTGAAAATGTCTTCTATCATGCCATCTATGAGACAATGTACAGTACAACTAATAACAATGGTGAACTAAAGGAATACAGTCGTCCCTTGGTATCCGCGGGGGATTGGTTCCAGGACCCCCCATGGATACCAAAATTCATGGATGCTCAAGTCCCTTATATAAAATGGCGTAGTATTTGCATATAACCTACACACATCCTCTCGTATACTTCAAATCATCTCTAGATTACTTATAATACCTAATACAATGTAAATGCTCTGTAAATAGTGGTTATACTGTATTGTTTAGGGAATAATGACAAGAAAAAAGAGTTTGTACATGTTTAGTACAGATGCAACCATCTGTGGGGATGCAACCATCTTTGGGGAACACTGATGCCAATTCTCCCGTGATCTTTAAGTTCTTGAGACTGTAGCGCTTTACATAGCTAGCCAGCCATCCCTTACTAGCCTTAGACTCCATCCTCTCGCTCACAACACAAGTAGCGAATGAACGAGACGCGAGGCGAACAATGTTCAAACAACGAATGCTGGAGAGAGACTGAGGATCTGTGAAATAGCTGGAGGCTACAGCAGGGTAAGCCTACACATCACTTCATTTGTGTGGATTCAGCGTAGTGCTCGGCACACAGCAAATTCAAGTTTTGCTTTTTGGAACTTTCTGGAAATTTTTTCTAATATTTTCGAACTGCAGTTGGTTGAATTCGTGGATGCAGAACCCACGGATACGGAAGGCCGACTGTATTTCTTTTCACCCTCAAACAATCAACTTTCTTTTAACCTTTCCTACATAATTTGGTTTAAAGACCAGAAACATTAAATCCAGTACAATGCATGTTCTCATGTTTAAGTTTCCAGCACATGCCTCAATGTTGAAGCCTGAGGCACAACGGTACTGGTTGCAGAACCTGAATGAAGTAGCAATGTAAAGTTCAGAGCATGGGTCACATCTTCACAATAGTTCACAAGGTAAAATTAGCATTTATGTTTCACTGGCAACAGCCTTTATTTATTATTGAGATATAGCACAGAATAAGCTCTTCTGGCCCTTCTTAGCAACTGTCATGCCTAGAGCTGCATAGTATTACTGAAGCAGACTGCAATATAATAAGGATCACAATAGATGGAATTGAAAATGGATCTGGATACAGGGTCAGTTTGTCTATAATTCCAGAGGCTGACCACGACAGACTGTTTTCCAAAATACCATCAGAGAAGACCTCTGTGATGTTAAAGACTTACACAGGCAAAAAGGTGTTCCCAAAAGGCAAACTGAAATTGAAGGTGACGTATGGAGGCCAAGCACAACAGTTAGAACATTAAGTATTGAAAAGTGGAGGGCCAGCACTTTTTGGACATAAATGGTTGAGAAAAATCCAACTAGACAGGCACTGAATTAAAAGCTCTCAGTGTGGCATCAACAGACAATGGCAGCCGAAATGGTAGCACAAACCAAAGACTGGTACCAGAGATCAGCTGCTTAATGCTAAAGAGAACGTATTTGAGAGGGGGATTGGTAAACTCAAAGGCATAAAGGC
This sequence comes from Mobula hypostoma, assembly GCF_963921235.1. Lineage (NCBI taxonomy): Eukaryota > Metazoa > Chordata > Chondrichthyes > Myliobatiformes > Myliobatidae > Mobula > Mobula hypostoma. Next base: position 41,087,955 of record NC_086109.1, read on the forward strand.
CAGAATTGAACTGGATGAAACAGCAATGCTAAGATTCCATGAAACACATCCAGTGCCTTACACACTGTGTCCTAGAGTGAATGCTGAACTGCAGAGCTTGGAGGCATCTGCAATTCTCTTCAAGGTTGAGTGGAGCGATTGGTCCATGCCCATTGTGTCAAGAAAGGAAAGGCCAGAGCTGTTTGCATATGTGGGGATTTTAAGGTGAGTACCAACCCAGTGCTGTGTACTGCGCAGTATCCCCTGCCATGAATAGAAGACATTTTTGCATCTTTGGCAGGTGAGGAGAAGTTTTCAAAAATTGACTTGTCACAAGCCTATCTGCAAATGGAGATTAAGGAGACAGGCAGGAAGTTCCTCGTAATCATCTCGTCGTTGGTGTCGTAGCAGCTCTAGCAGTTTGGCAAAGAGCAATGGACCAAGTACTCCAAGATACCTTGATGACATCATTGTGACTGGTAAGAATGATGAAGAACATCTTCAGAACCTTGGTAAAGTGCTCACCAGGCTGCGTGAGTATGGTCTGTGTGCAAAAAAAGAGAAATGAGAGTTTTTCAAGACTGAAATCTCATATTGTGGACATGTCATTGACAAGCAGGGCTAACATAATTCACATAAGAAGATTGAAGCAGTGCTGCATGCACCCAAACTGGAAAATGTGTCACAACTCAGGTCATACTTGGGTCTTGTAAGCTACTATCACTGGTTTTTCCCCCAAACATTACTACAGTGCTGTACCCATTGAACACACTATTTCAGAAAGGAGCAAAGTGGGGATGGTGAGAAAGATGTGAACAAACATTCACAGAAACAAAGAGACTAATAACATCTGATTAACTGCTCACCCATTATGACACATCCCTGCTGATCAGACTGACGTGCAGTGAATCCCTTATGGCTTCAGAGCAGCTTTGTCACACATTATGAAAGATAGATCCGAACGCTGGATTATGTTTGCTTCAAGATCACTAATGAGCACAGAACACAACTACGCACAGATCAACCAAGTGGCCTTTAGTCTAGTATAGGGAATTAAGAAGTTCCACCACTACCTCTATGGACAAAAGTTTATGCTAGTGACAGATCACCAGTCCCTTGTGTCCACTTTCAATCCCAGTAAGGGAATTCCAGTGATGACTGCTACCCAGTTACAATGTTCGGCACTATTTCTAGGAGCCCACTCTTATAATAGAGTTCAAGGGTACCAAACAACATAGCAATGCTGATGGCTTGACATATCTTCCACTATTGACAACTGGAGAAGAAAAGACTTCATACTGTGACCCAGCAGAAGTGATCCACACCACACTGGTGGACCACTTGCCGGTAACAAATTCTGAAATACAAAAGGAAACAAGGAATGGCCTGACATTGTCAAAATTCTATGACATCACCATGCAAGGATGGCCAGCTCATAATAACCCTATGTTTCCAGAGTTCTCAGCGAGACAAGGGCAACTGTCGGTATGTCAACGAACACTGGTGTGTGGATCTCGTGTTGTGGTTCCCTCTAAACTGCACACCAGAGTGTTAGAGAATCTGCATGAAGGACACCTGGGTACAGTCAAGATGAAGAGTCTTGCCTGGAGCTACGTGTGGTGGGTAGGAATAGATAAACAAATTGAAGACTTGACCAAAAGCTGTACAGGATGCTTAAAAGCTCAAAATGCACTCCAGTAGGCACTGTTACACCTGTGGGAGTGGCCATCATCACCATGACAAAGAGTACATATTGACCTTGCTGGGCCATTCATGGACTCCATGTTTCTGATCGCTGTGGATGCTCATTCAAAGTGGCTGGAGGTTATACCAATGAAGTCAACCACATCAGCAAAGACCGTCTCTGTTCTGACTAGCTCCGTCATAAACAGCTTACCAGAACAAATTGTGAGTGACAACGGACCACAATACACATCAGAAGAATTCCAACTGTTCATGAAGAAAAATGGCATCAGGCATATCAAGTCAGCTCTTCACCACCCAGCAACGAATGGGTTAGCTGAAAGGTTTATCCAAAACCTTCAAGAAGTCTATTAAAGCAATAGACAAGGAGGACAGAGCAGGCAGCATTAGTTAGAAACGATGAGTCGACGTTTCGGGCCGGAACCCTTCGTCAGGACTGAAGAATGAAAGATAGGGAAGGATTTGAAGAATGCTTGTAGTTTCAGTTGAAAGACCAGTAATTTGAAAGACAAAGGGGTGGGGGAGAGGAAGCATTGAGATCATAGCCCTGAAAGCAATGGGTAGCAGAAGAAGGAGGTGGACGTGAGCACTGACTTCAGCATGAAACCAGAATACGTGGAACTGAGCATAGCGGCTGCTACCATCACAGTCCTCCCAACACAGGACGGTCTTCACAGTTTCTTGATGGCTGCAGCTCTGGACATTCGGCCCACAGGTGACCTGCTTCCCTGCAGTAAAAGAAGCGACCTTGACTCCAACACCAGGACCTCTCACTGGCCAACAGTCCAGTGCCTCCGACCAGCATGGCTTCGGCTGGGTCTTGAGCAGGCAGCGGGCTGGTCATGGTCTGAAGTTGGAACTCAAGCACAGGGCTCAAGCGGTCTCTCTTCGATCTCCTAACGTGGTCCCACTCTTGCTCTGCCAAACAATTATCAAGGCAGATGGACTGGTCAATCAGTACCTCAAGTTCTCTGCTGGCTCTCCCAAGGCGAGGACATCCTGAAGTTCATCGCTGAGTCCGTGGCAGTATAGCATGGCCGCAGCCTCTCCATTCCAGCCACTCTCTTGGGGCAAGATCCAAAACTCGATCATGTAGTCTTTCGCTGACCATCCCCCCTGTTGAAGGTTCAACAGGGGGTCTGAGGCTCGGCTGATTCTGGTGGGATGACGGAATACCTTCCTCGTGGCAGCCCTGAATTCCTCCAAATCCGAGCAAATCTCTGCCCTGTGTTCCCATGCACGGTGTCCCAGGCCAGGGCTCTTCCAGTCAGAACAGAGATAATGAAGGCCACCTTTCCACGCTCCGAAGGCAACCGGGATAGCTGGAGTTCAAACACTGATTAGCATGACAAGGAAGGCACAGCAAGAGACCGGGCCACCGTCGAATCTCTCTGGGATTCGATGGTGGACTGGCTCCACACAGCGACTGGCAGCCTCACCCGAGCCACTTTGGCTTCCTCCCTGCAATAGCTGGCACACGGCAACCCGGAGGTCATGTGTCTCCGGACTCTGCCCTGAAATTTTCTCACTGTGGCTGGCCACAGCTGACAAAATGCTGCGATAGCCCACTGGGTCCATGTGGGCTCAATCACACTGTGAGGAGAGACCTTGCTGAGGATGAATTGGACCCAAAATCGGGGATATATGAAGCAAGATTCAAGACACAGTACACTGGATCTGAGCTCAAAACAAACACAAGACAATACTATTAGTAGGCTTATGATTGAACTCTGAACTGTATTTCAGGTGTTCCTGAAATACACAATTCTTGTCACTCAAAACATGATTACCGATTAACGGGACCCTTAAAGGGCCCATGGCAGCTATCCATACTCCGGAGAGATTGAGTCTCCAAATTCGGAAGCTGGCATGGTTGAGGGCATCTCGTAGCACTAAATCCAACATCCATAAACCCATTTTACAATTCCAAAATGGGTGTGAGTCTGTTCAATTCCTCCCCCTTTTTGAATGTTTCACACTTGGTTCTTCTTACAAATGTTTATCAATTTTCCCAATATGTTTATTATCATAATCAATCCTGATACAGGCAAGAACCAGCAACTCGCCATTTTTTGCTTTTGCTTACTTATATTATTGAAATGATGTCTCACTCTCTCAGCATCCCTAATTCCTTTGGTAATGAACTGCCTTCTTGAACAACTACAAACTCTCTGGTGAATCCATAATGCAGTAACATCAGAAAGACCAAAGTTTGGGTGAAGGTTAGCATGCCAATCAAATGGAGAGTTTGTCCCCATGGTGCTGATGATCTTCCTGAGTGTTGTTAGGAAGTGTCATTCAGAAAGCATTTCATTACATCCTTGATGTGCTTGGTATCAGAATCATCTACATCAGGTGCTGTCTCAAGAAGGCAATATTTATCATCAGAGATTGCCACCGTCTTGGCCATGCCATCTTTTTGCCGCTGCCACGGGGCAGAAGGTACAGCAGCAGGTTCAAAAGCAGATACTTTCTTTCAGCCATTCAGTTCTTGAACCACTCTGCATAACCCAAATCGCTACCTCCGTGCAACAAAATTATGACAACTTTGCATTACAAAGGACTCTGTTTTTTGTTCAATTTGATTTCTTTCTTGTGTGATTTTTGTTTAACTTATGTTTTTCTTGTGAATGTTGTATCTCATGTTATGTTTCTGTGATGTTGATGCAAGTAATTTTGTCACTGCACCTGCGCATATACTGTATGAACTTGTTCAGATGACAGTTAATTCAACATTGAGTCTGAAGAGTCAGGAGGCAAACTATTTATTGTAGCATACCTAGTCGCTGACTTCCTCTTCGTGCCACAGTTTTTATGTAGTTTGTCCTAATAAGCCAGTCAATTAAGACCTCCAGGGGAATGCTGTGAAAGTCAGATAGATGGTTAGACTTCCTTTCATTGGTGATTGCATGACTTTTGTTTGATATGACTTATTGGAGGCCAGTTAGCTCAGACGATAGCAATGCAGGAGTTCTCCTGACAGTGAACTTCCTACATTTGCCTCTTCATATCCTCCCCTCCTATACAAGGTTGAAGCATGGATTAACTGCTACATCATCCCAAATTCAATGTCATCAAGATCTTTCGGCAGTTCCTGAGGTTTATAGGATCATAAAAGACATATGGATATATGATCCATCAAGTCTGCTCCACTATGGCTGATTTAGCTTCCCTCTCAACCCCACTCTCCTGCCTTCTCCCCATAAACTTTGACACCCTTACTAATCAAGAACCAATCAACCTCCATTTTAAATATACCCAGTGATTTGGCCTCCATAGCTGTCTGAGGTCAATGAATTCCAGATTCACCACCATCTTGGTAAACAAATTCCTCCTCAGCTCTGTTGTAAAGGGATGTCCTTAGATTCTGAGGTTGTACACTCTCATCCTAGACTCTCCTACTCTCCCATTGTAGGAAGCATCCCTGCACAACTGGCCTTTCTAGGTCTTTCAACATTCAATAGGTTTCAATGAGATCCCCTTCATTCTTCTAAACTCCAGAGGGTACAGGCCCAGAGCCATCAAATGCTCCTCATACATTAACCCTTTCATTCCCAGGATCTTTCTTGTGAACCTCCTCTGACCCGCTCCAATGTGAGCCGATCCTTTTTTTAGATAGGGACACAGAACTGTTCATAGTGAATGAATTGGAGAGTGCAGTGTGCAGAACATCCACACTTCTGACCTTGTGATGGAAGGAAGGAGGCTGAAGAGATAAATATAGGCAGTTCACTGTCAAAGGAAGCTCCTGTGGTAAATATACAGGCCTGAGCTAATTGGCCTCCTATAAACCACAAGCACTTTTATTTGTGTTAGATGCTGCTCCAGCCAGCAAAAAGTGTCACCTTCCATCGCCTGACGAAGGGTCTTGTCCCGAAACGTCGACTGTACCTCTTCCTATAGATGCTGCCTGGCCTGCTGCGTTCACCAGCATTTTTTATGTGTGTTACCTTCCATCACCATTGACTTCAGTCTTATTCAAGTTCCTTGATGCCTCACTCAGTCAAGTACCACCCTGATGACGAGGTCTGTCTCTCAAACCTTGCTTCTGGAACACAGTTTGTTGTTAGTGTTTGAACCAAGGCTGGTACGAACTCTGAATCCTTGCAATCCTGGCTCAATCCAAACTGAGCAGCAGGAAGCATGTCACTTCTAGAAATAATGTGAGAGAGTGTGCCACCCAGGTACGATGTCTGTGGGAGGTCAGCTGATATCTGGACAACAGCTTCTTGCTCTCTGCTCTGGATTCGGTTATTGTGTCACACACTTGCTTTCAGTCAAAGACCAATTTTAATTCTGCAAATATAAACAGTAAATCTACTGTGTAGTTGAATGAAGAATTACAGGGAGGTATGATCATAGCAGTTGAAATCCGCTCATTGACGGAGTGAGCATGCTTCATGTGGGTTCTGGAGTGTCGCTCCCGTTGAACAATTTTGTTTTGTACTCCTGAGCTCCCAGTGGAAAGTTCCTCAAATGGTACATCACTTGCCCCGAGGACTACAATACCATAATGCGGATATCCTGACCTGTACCTTTATTCAGTTTACACTGCTGAAAGTCTCTTCTCTGCCTTTTCTGCAGGTTTTGCCTACCTTGAGCAATTGTTTTATTATGCCACCTTAATTAATTTCTGTAATTGCTTCATCAATGCTTAGATGCAATTAAAGTGCTCCTTTGATGGTGAGAGAAGTACATAGATCAAGGAATAAATAAAACCAAACATAATATAATGCCATCAGATTCTAATTAGATCATCTCAGCACCATTCTCTGCAGAACTCTGTAGTCATTTTAACAATCCATTTAAAGAACCTGCCTTGCAAGCACCAGATGGTTGACATAAGCACATCAGGATTTATAAACTGGTTTGAAAGAGTTTTTATTTGTGCAGGGAAGGTGTGCCGCACACACGATCTGTGGCTGACTGCTTGGGTGCAGGTGACTCATGAAGTTGGTCCAGGACACTTAATTGAATTAATGCAGGGGTGGCAAAATTAAATGCCCCATGCAGCACTTAAAGAGCAACTTACCTCCTTAAAGGTGTTGGGGTTGGAGAGCTGTCTGGATGTGTGGGTAGGGTGGGAATCGAGCTTGTTTTGCTTGTTTTATTGTTGCTTTCTGATGTTTGTATCGTTCCGCTGAATGTGGTAGGCATGCTCTTTTGGTGCAAAATGTGTGTCGACACTTGCGGATTGCCCCCAGCACAACCTGTGCTGATTGTTAACACAAATGACACATGGTTCAATGTGTGAAAATAAACGGACCTGAATCTGACTTGTTTCACCCCAGATTGGAACTCCCTCACCCCGGTACTATTGTTTGGGAAGTAGAGCATACTTCAGTTCATCCACATGGCCACAGCACTTTTCACCTGCTAGTTCCCAGCAATATAACAGCATGTGATGGTGCTGTACCTCTAAATGGATCGACACTGTAGGTAGATAGATGGATAGATAGATAGAGAGGTCGATAGATAGTAGGGCTTCGGCCCGAAACGTCAACAGTCCTTCTTCCCATGGACGCTGCCTGACATGCTGTGTTCTACCAGCATTTTGTGTGTGTTACATTTTTCAAATGATGAGTGACTGAAAGGAAAAAGGAATGTACCTGTCTTTGCACATTAATTCCTAAAACTTAATTTGCATGCAGAGCAAGCAAAAAGGAAAGAAGACATTAAGGACCTGGAGCTGCAGCTCAGTGACCTTGAGCTCATACGGGAGACAGAGGAAGTGATAGACAGGAGCTACAGGGAGGTGGCCACCCCTAGGTTGCAGGAGGCAGGTAACTGGATGACTGTCAGGCCAAGGAAGGGAAATGGCCAGCCATACACAGTCTCCCTGTGGCCATTCCCTCAATGTTAAGTATACCATTTTCGATACTGTTGAGGGGGTCTTCCTGCTGGGGGGAGCCGCAGAGGCCAGTTCTTTGGCACTGACTCTGATACTTTGGCTCAGAAGAGAAGAGAGGTGAAGAGGACTGCAGTAGTGTTAGGAGATTCCATTCTTAGAGGAACAGAGATGACATTCTGGGGCAGATGGGATAGAGACACCCAGATAGTATGTTGACTCCCAGGTGCCAAGGTGGTTCGAATTGCAGTGCATCAGGGGAACAAAATCGAAAAAGGTGATGAATACAGGACTGAAAGTGTAATATTTCAATGCACCCAGTGTACAGAATAAGGTAGATGATCTTGAAGCACCGGTAGAGATTGGCAGGTATGATGTTGTGGATATCACTGAGTCGTGGCTGAGGGAAGATTATAGCCGGCAGCTTAACATCCAAGAATACACATTGTATCAACAGGGCAGGCAGGTAGGCAGAGGGGGTGGAGTGGCTTTGTTGGTAAAAAAAATTGTACGTAAATTCTTAGAAAGAGGTGACATGGGATTGGAAGATGTAGAATCCTTGCCGGTCGAGCAAAGAAACTGCGAGGGTACAAACACCCTGAATGGAACTATATACAAGCCTCCAGACAGCACACAACGAGGGATAGAAAAGGCTTGTCAAAAGGGCAATGTTACAATAGTCATAAGGGATTTCAAGGTGCAGGTAGATTGGGAAAATCAGATTGAAGCTGGATCTCAAGAAAGAGAATTTGTAGAAACCATACAATATAGCTTTAGCTATTCTGCATCGGGTGTTGTGTAATGCACTGGAATTGATCAGAGAGCTTAGGGTGATCAGAGAACTGAGCCTTGAGGGCCAGTTGTCATAATATGATAGAATTCTCCCTGCAATTTGAGAGGGGTAAGATAAGTATCAGTATTATCGAGGAGTATAGGGAACTACTGAGGCATGAGAGAGGAACTGGCCAATATTGATTGGAAAAGAACACTAGCAGTGGTGACAGCAGAGCAGCAAAGGCAGGAGTTTCTGGGAGCAATTCCAAAGGCACAGGATAGATAAATCCCAAAGAAGAAGTTGTTTTCTGAAGGCAGGATGATACACCCGTACTGACAAGGGAAGACACAGCCAATACAAAAGCCAAAGACGGCATATAATAGAGCAAAAATTAGCAGGAAGTTGGGAGGTTTTTAAAAACCAACAGAAGACAATTTAAAAAGTCATAAAGAAGGAAAAGATGGAATACAAAGGTAACGTAGCCAATAATATTAAAAAGGATACCAAGTGCTTCTATAGATATATAGAGAGTAAAAGAGAGGCCAGAATAGATACTGGACTGGAAAATTGCAAATGTCACTCCACCCTTCAGGAAAGGAGAGAGGCAGAAGAAAGGAAATAATAGGCCATTTAGTCAGATCTCAGTAGTTGGGAAGATGTTGGAGTTGATTGATAAGGATGTGGTTTCAAGGCACTTGGAGACATGTGATAAAATAGGCCAAAGTCAGCATGGTTTCCTCAAGGGAAAATCTTACTTGACAAATCAGTTGGAATTCTTTGAAGAAATAAACAAGCAGGATAGACAAAAGGAGAATTATTGGATATTGTGTACTTGGATTTTCAGAAGGCCTTTGACAAGGTGCTACACACGAGGCTGCTTAACAAGTTAAGAGCCCGTGGTTGGCTGTCGGTGACTAGTGGTGTTCCCCAGGGGTCCATGTTGGGACCACTTCTTTTTACATTATATGTTAATAATTTGGATGATGGAATTGATGGCTTTGTGGCCAGATTTACGAATGATACAAAGATAGGTAGAGGGGCAGGTGGTGTTCAGGAAGCAGAGAGGCTGCAGAAGGACATATAGATTAGGAGAATGGGCAAAAAAGTGGCAGATGGAATACAGTGTTAGGAAGTGTATGGTCATGCACTTTGATAGAAGAAATAAAAGTGTAGACTATTTTCTAAGTGGAGAGAACATTCAAAAATCTGAGGTGCAAAGGAACTTGGGAGTCCTTGTGCAGGATTCCCTAAAGTTTAACTTGCAGGTTGAGTCTGTGGTGAGGAAGGCAAATGCAATGTTAACATTCATTTCAAGAGGATTAGTATATAAAAGCAAGGATGTAGTGTTGAGGCTTTGTAGGCACTGGTGAGGCCTCACTTGGAGTATTGTGAGCATTTTTGGGCCACTTATCTAAAAAAAGATATGCTGACATTAGAGAAGTTTCAGAGGATGTTCATGAGAATGATTGCAGGAATGAAAGGGCCTGTTCTTGCTGGAATTCAGAAGAATGAGGGGGGATTTCACTGAAACCTATCAAATGTTGAAAAGCCTAAATAGAGTGGATGTGGTCAGGATGTTTCTTATGGTGCGGGAGTCTGGGACCAGAGGGCACATTGTGAAGTAGGTTCATATTGGCCAGCACAACATTGTGGGCTAGAGGACTTGTATTGTGCTTTACTGTTCTGTTTTATGTTCTATGTTCATTGTAGTTTAAGTACAGGAATTGAGCAATGTGTCATTTGGGTAAATTTGTTATGATATTACCCACTTCCGGCCTAATAAAAAGTCAATTGAATCCATTTTAACATGCACTACCTTAATTAATGACTTTTTTTTTTACTGAGTGCAGGTAGATTTTATACCATTATGGAGTGTTGCAATACATATGGTGTGACTGGCATATAGTGTAACTCATATATAGTGTAACTGGTATATAGTATAACTGGTCCATGGTATTGTGCTGTACAGCATCTTTTCCATTTTGCTTTATCTCATTTTATTTTATCCTTACTTTGTTTTACTTCATTCCCTTTTATTTTACCCTTTCAATTTTACTTTATCAACAATTGATAGTATGTTATTGATAATGCACTATCTTACTCACGGATTGGGATAATTGGTGCAATGCATAATTTTTAAGACACTTTTCCAGACAGTGTTAGATAAGTTTCACAAAGTAAAGCAATTTGTATTTAAAGTTCATTTAATTATATCCTGAGAGTCAAGACTTTTTCACACTTGCATTAAAAATGCTTCTGCATTTTTAAACTACAATTGCTTTCCATTTCGAGATCAAAAGGAAGCACCATGGGTTTATTATAATTTTCATCAAACTCAGCAAGGAAATTAATTGACAGGAATGCCAACTGGTAATTCAGTCACCGCAAATGACTGCATGAAGTGGAGTGTGAATTAAGCATATCTGCCAGTCAGAACACAGCCTCTTGCACAGCAGAGCAAAGCACTGAATAAAACAACTCAGGGCTTCAGAATTTTCTTTCATCCACAGACCCTGTGCAAGCTGCATGGTTATGAAGACGTTTCGGTGGTGTGGGTGGCTGGTGAATAAATACAAGGAGATAAAACTAGGTAGATGATAAAAATGGTCTTGATCTTTAAGTCTGTGAACCCGATGTGACTTCACAATTTTTATATTCTTCAATTTTTGCTAATTGCATTTTACAGGTAAATATTTGCAGGGTACCAGAAGACTCAATATTCATGTCCTTGAATCTTGCTATTATTGTTTATTTCTAAGTACCTGCTTAGATCTAACTTCATGTCTTTCAAGTATTTTCTTTTGCTTAATTCTGTAATTTTTCTTTCAAACTTTACTTGACAGATATCTATTGACCTATAGTGTCTCAATTGATAGTACACTCTGTTCTGGATTTCACCTCCACAAAAAACAGGTTTATAACTTAACTTCAAATGCAGGACTGCACTGCACTGCATTGCTGAAGGAATGGTGCACAACATAAAGCAATAGCATGAAGATCAACTCATTCCATTTGCCACATCTTCCCCTTTTGATAATCTATGTGAATACTGAATGTGGACATTTTGTCCAGATGAGTATGAATCATTAGTTTCCCTATTAATATCTTAAAAGCACCGATTAACTGGTCATTCATTAAGATGCTACAGCTGTGATGTTGGTACAGAAAATCGATTGCATTTGCCTGAAGAATTGTAAATTATAGTATATAGGAAGTTTTCTGAGATGTAATTTGTGAACGTAACTACATTTGTCTGAATTTATTAATGCACAAATTAAATTGTACAAAAAAGCCATACACTGTTCATTCTATTCTGTACTCTAGTTGTGATTAGTAGTAATAAAACTTCCAAAGTGCTTCTTATTAACTTATTATTTTGATAAAACTTAAGAGTCCCAACAGTGAAGTAAAATTCAGCGCCTGCTTTGTTAACCTCATTCAGCTATTACAGTCTTTATTCCTCTCTGTAGACCTGCTGAGTTCCTCCAGCATTTTGTGTTTGTTACTCAGATACTACTGGCCAATTTTTTTGTGCAAAGCACAAGTGGATCTCTTATTTGTGCCAACCAAAGCATGACATTGAAAATGCCATTGAGATGTTTTAGGAAAGTCTGTACTCCCATCCTAGCAAAAACACAAAATGTTCTGTTCTCATGCAGCACTCAATTGTATTTGAACTGGTACGGTGTGGGGAAGTTGAGAATTTTTGGAATCTTGTGTTTCTGCTTATTTTTCCCAAATAGATAAAGAATGTAGCCAAAACCTGAGCAGAGATTCAAGAACCTTCTCTGAGAGACCATTCCAAATATCCAACACTGAAGCATGATAATAAAGATTCCTTATTCTTTGAGGGTTAATACATTTCTTCACAGGCAAAGTCCTCCTCAGCATTGAATAGATTTACAAGGAGCACTGCTACAGAAAACAGCATCCATCATCGAGGACCCCCACCTTCCAGGCCATGCCCTCTTCTCACTACTACCACTGGGCAGGAGCTACAAAAGACCTGGGTCGCACAGCACCAGGACTGGGAACAAGCATCAGGCTCCTGAGCCAACATGGATAACTTCAATCACCTCAGCTCTGCACAGGCTCACTTTCCAGACTCTGTTCTCAGAATTACTTACATTTGATTTGCACAGTTTGTCTTTTCCACACTGGTTGCTTATCAATCTTTGTTTACAAATAGTTTTTCATAAATTCTTTTGTATTTCTTTATTTTCCTGTAAATACCTGCAAGAAAATAAATGTATAGGTAGAACATGGTGACATTCGTACTTTGATACTAAATTTATTTGACTTTGATTTTGTGGAGGACTTTTTAGATATACTGACATGAGACATACATAATATATAAATGCTCATAACAATGCCTGGATAAATTAAATAAGCATGCCTTTGGAAATTCACAGTGGGCTAAAACTTCTGACCATTGACAAGTCAGGTCACTCACTGA